>NC_037681.1:214636-514636 GCF_003255815.1 Theropithecus gelada
AAAAAAAAAAAAAAAAAAAATAGGCTGGGCACAGTGGCTCACACCTGTAATTCCAGCACTTTTGGGAGGCTGAAGTGGGTGGATTGCCTGAACCCAGGAGTTTGAGACCAGCCTGGACAATATGGCAAAACCCCACTCTACAAAAAATATAAAAATTAATTGGGTGTGGTAGCACATGCCTACTGAGGTGGGTGGATCACCTGAGGTCAGGAGTTCGAGACCAGTCTGACCAACATGGAGAAACCCCCTCTCTACTAAAAATACAAAATTAGCTGGGTGTGGTGGCGCATGCCTGTAATCCCAGCTACTTGGGAGGCTGAGGCAGGAGAATCGCTTGAACCAGGGGACAGAGGTTTTGGTGAGCCAAGATTGCGCCATTGCACTCCAGCCTGGGCAACGAGAGCAAAACTCTGTCTCAAAAAAAAAAAAAAAATTAGGCAAGCAGATCACCTGAGGTCAGGAGTCACGAGTTCGAGACCAGCCTGGCCAACATGGTGAAACCTGCCTCTACTAAAAATACAAAATTACTCCAGCCTGAGTGACAGACCAAGACTCTGTCTAAATACGTACATACATACATACATACATACGTATATACGCAAATAATTTTGGACCCAACCCTTCTGAGTCAGGCTCTTAAGGGAAAAGGCCTGAGAAACAACCCAGGTGATGCTCAGGCTCCTGGGAGCTTGGAGAGCACTGCACTGTACCCTTTTACCTCTGTCAGGAGCTGGTTTTCAGGACTTCCGTGCTGAATAGAGGGAATAACCAATGGATCAAGGGAGTTGGAGGAATCAGCTCTGAACAGGAAAAGAGATGGCCCCCAAGAGGGAAGCACAGCCATAGACAAGTGGTAGGGTGAGTGTCAGGGTTAGCCCACCACCTCTGAGTGAAAGTCAGAGCCATCTCTGAAATAAAGGAGTAGAGCAGTGTGGTAGATGGTTTGAGGCCAGGGTAAGGGTTTAATGAAAGGGATTAAGTGGTGTTTGGAGAAGGGAAGGATGGGTCTTCCCTCCAGTGGACCATCTCAGGAAGGCACTGGGAGGTGGAACTGCAGGAGGAGTACAGAAGTGCTCCAACCTTCCTGTTCCAAGTGGGTCAGGTGAAGGCAGGGTGTGATGAGGGTGGAGACAGCAGCCTTCAAGCGTCCTTGTTTAGCTTGCTAAGGAGCTTGGAAACTATCCTGAGGACAAAAGGGGAATCCTTAGAGGAGGAGCAGAGAGGTATGCGGTCTGATATGTATTTCTGGATAGATCATTCTGATTATATCAAGGAGGACAGATTTTAGATGCTTAAGACTGGAGGGAGAGAGACCAGTTAGAAAGACTCTGGCTATAATCCAAGCAAACTATACTATGGGCTGGTTTGGTAGAGGTAGAGGAATGTCCAGATTCAAGAAACAGGAAGTTAAAAATCAGCAGGGCTTGGTGACTGTTTGAAACTAGGGGGTGTGAAGGGAGACAGCAGTCTAGGATAAACACCAGATATGCCGACTGTTTGGGAATATCCAATTCTGTTGTAGAAGACAGGAAAACAAACAGGCTGGAGGGGACTCAAAAGAAGTGTTGCACATAGATAACTAAATTAGTCATCTGTAGATAGTACAACATATTCGTGTGTACAGAGATTGAAAGGGACAGAAGGACTGAGTAGGCACTAAATATTCACAGTACCCTAAATACGTGAGACGTGAGGCACTCAGGATTCATGAAGTCTCAATGTGATGGGTATGCACACTGCATGACCCACAGTTCAGCTGGTGTGATCATTCCACCCAACTTGCACCCTCTCCCGTGTGTTGACCCAACCCAGCACTTGGCTCCTGCTTCTCAGAATGTGTTTTCAATTTATTTAATAAACCATGTTATTTGAGTATTTAAATTTGGTCCATGAGCCTTTTTGTTCCATGACCTCTCAGATTGCTTCATGCTGTTGTACCAGGAGGCTACATTGAGGTAGTTGCCCACACCTCAACCCAGTTCTGGCTTGAGTAAGCAGGCAGGTGAGAGGATGATGCCACCCAGCAGGGGTATAGGATGAGAGGCAGGTTGTTCCATGGCCAGGGCCAAGAGGAAATACTCAGTTTTGGATGTGTCAGATTTGAGGCCATATGGAAACTTAGGTGCAGATGACCAACAGGTAGGTAGTTAGTTGGATATACCGATGTGAAGAGCAGGGATGTAGAGATTTGGGAGTCATTACTATTTAAAACAATGAGTCTAGATGAGGCCCTGCAGGGAGACAAGAGGTTCCCTTCCCATTGTTCAGTCCGCATTCCCCTTACCCACTCCTTTGGTGCCCTAAAAAATAGTCACACAGCCTCACCACATAGGCACCCTGTGCAGTGTCTCCCAGGCAAGACTCCTGTTGGAAAATAACCCTTTCCCATCACTCTCTTTTCCTCAGCAACCCACTCTCTGCACTACAACTTCATTGCTCTTTCCCAGTCCCGCCCTGGGCAAGCCCCTTATGAAGTCTCAGGCCATCTAGATGACCACCCTTTCTTATGGTGCTGCAAGGAGGGCAGGTGGGCAGAGCCCCACACATCCTGGGCTCAGGCCAGGGACCTAAGAGCTTGGGAGAAGCTAGTTCTCAGACTGAAGGCCAGAGCCCAGCACCTTGTCACCATCCTGAGGAGCATCATGGCACACAACAACCAGAGCCAAGGTGATTAGGCTTGGGGACTCAGGAGGAGGCAGGAAAGAGAGAAGAGCTCAATATAGGCCTGAAGATATGCAGCTGCATTTGTTATTGTTCAGCTAAGATGCATTAAGCTCTGCGTGGGGCACTGTGCTAGGCACTCAGATACCACCCTACTTCACTGAGATCCTGATGCTATCTCCTCCCGCCTGGGGGAATTCATCCCTGACCCAGACCTTGTTTTATGTACCCAGTGGTGCCAAAAGGACTGGGTCTTAGGTATTAGCAAGAGTAGGACAGAAGTATAAGACCCTCACCCTTTCCCCCAGTCAAGGAATAAGTCTCTAAGAAATAACCCACAGTCACTGGGCACAGTAGTTCACACCTGTAATCCCAGCACTTTGGGAGGCTGAGGCTGGCAGATCACAAGGTCAGGAGATCGAGACCATCCTGGCTAACACAGTGGAACCCCATTCTACTAAAAATACAAAAAATTAGCTGGGTGTGGCGGTGTGCACCTATAGTCCCAGCTGTTGGGGAGGCTGAGACAGGATAATGGCATGAACCCGGAGGCAGAGCTTGCAGTGAACCGAGATAGCACCACTGCACTCCAGGCTGAGCGACAGAGCAAGACTCCGTCTCAAATAAATAAATAAATAAATAAATAAATAAATAAACCACTGTCCTTAAGCTCTCAAGCCTTCCCTTCAGGTGAAAATAGTCTTTTTTTTTTTTTTTTTTGTCTTATTGCCCAGGCTGGAGTGCAATGGCATGATCTTGGCCCACTGCAAACTTCACCTCCCAGGTTCAAGTGATTCCCCTGCCTCAGCCTCTCAAGTAGCTGGGATTACAGGTGCACACCAACGTGCCTGGCTAATTTTTGTATTTTTAGTAAAGATGGGGTTTCACCATGTTGGCCAGGCTGATCTCAAACTCCTGACCTCATGATCTGCCCGCCTGGGCCTCCCAAAGTGCTGGGATTACAGGTGTGAGCCACCGCACCTGGCCAGGTGAAAAAATCTTATCCATCTTTCTCAAATCCAGGAAATGGGAAAAACTGGCCTTTTTCTGACATTCACCTCCTGCCACCACCAGTAGTTAATAAGAACCCTGGTGACCTGAGCAAAATATATTTCTTTTTGTTTTTTTTTTTTTGAGACGGAGTTTCACTCTCGTTGCCCAAGCTGGAGTGCAATGGCACGATCTCGGCTCACCGCAACCTCTGCCTCCCAGGTTCAAGCAATTCTCCTGCCTCAGCCTCTGTAGTAGCTGGGATTATAGGCATGTGCCACCACGCCCGGCTAATTTTGTATCTTTAATAGAGACGGGGTTTCTCCATGTTGGTCAGGCTGGTCTCGAACTCCCGACCTCAGGTGATCCACCCACCTCGGCCTCCCAAAGTGCTGGGATTACAGGCGTGAGCCACCGCGCCCGGCGAGCAAAATATATTTCTAACCAATATCATTTTTTTTTCATCGAGCAAACATTTAAGCCTAGTAAGTGCTGTTCATTTTCACCTTACATATTCACCTTACAATAGCAGCTACTAGTTCTTGATTTCTTATTGTTAGGTCCTACATTAACACTGGCAAGGATTATCTCATGAAATCCTTACTTGTGTGGTAGAGACTATGCTTATGTCCAGTTGCCAAATGAAGAAAGCAAGGCCTGGAGAGATTCTGTTACATTTGCCATGGGCATATAGCCAGTAGCTGGCATGTAGATCAGGGATTTAAACACAGTGCTGTCTGTGCTGGGCCTTCAGGAGGGCGGGTGGGTATGTGTGGCTGAACAGGGCATGCTGGGTACATGGGAGGGAGCCACTTGCTGCAGGGGAGGGAGGGTGGATGCAGCGTGACTTCAGTGGGCATGTGGATGACAGAGAAGATATGTCTTGGGGAATGAGTGAGGGTTTATCAGAGAAGGGAATTTCAGGCATTTTGGGAGGAGGTAGGAGTGGAGGTGGAGAGAGCCACCGTTTTGCCCTCTTGTAACTTTGGAGTTCTGGGGTTTTGACTTTTCAGAGTCACACACCCTCCAGACCACAGTGGTCTGTGAGTTGTTGAGGAACCAGAGCAGCTGGGGACACTGGCACTACAACTATGACGGCCAGGACTTCCTTCTTAGGACACTTGAATCTTTCAACTCCAGCAAAGGCCAGCCAGAACCAAGCAGAGCTGCAGAAGGGGAGAAGGGAAGGAAACAATCCTTCCTGACCTAGAGCTGCATCTACCCTCTCTGGAAATACCAGAAAGCTGGGGTGGGACCACGGCCCACCGTCGGTAGTTGATAGTTGCGGACTGGTCAGTGTGGGGAAGGTGGAGGAGCTGAGGGCACTGTGGGAGGGATGGAGAGCAGGCCCCTCAGCCAGCCCTCAAAACTCCAATACCCATGTCCTAAATGAACACAGCTCTGTTGCTGACCGTCCTAGCCACTCTGCTTGCCTTTCCTCTCCCGTGCTTGGTCAGCCCTTTTCCCACTTGGTGTTCAAGTTCTGACCCACGACTGAGCACCCAAGGGCTCTCAGGGTGGGGCATCACCTACAGTCACCATGGAACACAGTGGAATGGTGCCTAAAGTCCTGGTGTGGAAGATGTGTGGCAGCTTGATAAGACCAGAGGCAGCCAGTTTGTCTAGGAAGTCTTTGCCACCACTTTTCCCTGTCCCACTAGCCCCCTTGGTGCATGGGACTCTCTGCAAAGCCCCTGGAGAGGAGCCATCCCAACATGCTAGGCCCTTGACCTCTATCCTCCAGTGTCCAGCTAACTTAGCTGAGGGATGGCCTGCCCCAGCCCCCGAGTCCCTGGAACCCTAAGCCACTTACCCCCTGGGGCATGGCACTGCTCAGAGTCAGCAGTCCGCTGTGATCCCTTTGACGTGAGCATGGGTTCTCCTGTCTGGTGACGCGCCGGGCTGATGCTGAGTCTTTGTGTAACCTCAGATGAGCAACTGGGGTTTGGAGGCAGGTAGCAAAGGTAGGGAGCCCGGCTGGTCTCACAGAGACCCACATACTCTCTTGCCTTTCAGAGCCTCCCCACATGAAGCATCCCCCAGTCTGGATCTTCTGTGGGCTTCTGGCTTCCGCAGTGGTGGTTGCGGGAGCTGCAGGTGCCTTCCTCTGGAAGAAGTGGAGAAAGGGCAGGACAGCAGGTATGCTCAGAATATCAGAGCTGGAAGCAACCGTAAGCATCACTGGACATCAGTCTCTCTGGGAGGCTGGGGTTTGAGAAAAGAAATTTCAAGAAGAGCAGCCTAGGGAATATGAAGAGAGGGGAGTGGGTTAGGGTTCCTGTTTCCTCTCTAGCTGACTTATGTTGCCTTCTCCCAATATACGTATACATTCTCTCCATCTCTCTCTGTCTTTGTCTCTCTCTCTCCCTCTCCTTCCTCCCCCATCTTACCCATGAGAAGTTTTACCTCCTGAAGTATGTTTCTTTCTTCTTCTTTTTTTTTTTTTTTTTTTTTTTTGAGATGGAGTTTCGCTGTTGTTGCCCAGGCTGGAGTGCAATAATGCGATTTCGGCTCACTGCAACCTCCGCCTCCCGGTCCAAGCAATTCTTCTGCCTCAACCTTCCAAGTAGCTGGGATTACAGGTGCCCACCATCACACCTGGCTAATTTTTGTATTTTTAGTAGAGATGGGGTTTCAGCATGTTGGCCAGCCTGGTCTCGAACTCCTGACCTTGTGATCCGCCCGCCTCGGCCTGCCAAAGTGCTGGGATTACAGGCGTGAGCCACCGCGCCCAGGTATGTTTCTCATAAACACCCAAGCAATGAAAACCAAATCAAAACTGGGCCCTCAAACTCCTCCTATCTCTCTTTTTTACTTTTTCTTTTTTTTTTTTTGAGATAGAGTCTCATCCTATTGCCCAGGCAGTGCAGTTGCTGAGTGCAGTGACTCGATCTCAGCTCACTATAACCTCTGCTGCCCAGGTTAAAGTGATTCTTGTATCTCAGCCTCCTGAGTAGCCGGGATTACAGTCATGCACCACCACATGCAAAACAAACAAACAAACAAAAACCACCATTTTTTCTTGTATTTTTAGTAGAGACAGGGTTTCACCATGTTGGCTAGGCTGGTCTCGAACTGCTGACCTGAAGTGATCCGTCCACCTCAGCCTCCCAAAGTGCTAGGATTATACGCATGAGCCACTGCTCCTGGCTTCCTCCTATATCTCTTGATCAAACTTCAGGGGAAAACCTGCCAGATTCCCCAGGAAGGCTGCTTGGAGGTAGGTGGCGGGGTACGGGGAGGCCTGTGCCAACTTCTCATTGAACACCACTTCCAGCTTTCCTACCCCCATTTCTCTTCACAGGTGTGCTGAGAGAAGTCTACATTCCCATGTCAAGTAAGTGGGGTGGGTAGATGGGAGGGCATATGAGAGTGGGGCAGCAATTTTATGTCTGAGTTGGAAGGAAATTTAGAGTTCATTTAGTCCAAATCCTCTTTACTAGGTGAGGAAACTGAGGCACAGGAGGGGGAGGTGCCATTAGCCAGGGAGTCAGAGCCAGGACTTAGAACCTGGTCGGCACCTCCTAGTTTGTTCCTAACCAATCCTCCCCACTCCTCTTGCTCTCACCTCTGACTCCCTATAGGCTACAACTAGAGTTGACTCCTCTATTTGAGGTAAGAGTGTCTGGATTTGGGATAAGGTGACCTCAGTTTGCAGGTCTCATGGGGGAGATCAGAGGTTCCATTGTTGAGAAGAGGGGACTTGGTCCACAGTGAGCAAAGGAATCTGTCTAAATTACTATTAAGAGAGATCATCTCCCACGGTGGGCCAAGCCTGAACCCTCAGCCCTCCATTTCTTCCCTTTCTTTTGCCTTCAGATTGACAGGCCTCAGAAGTCAAAATAAGTGGTTTCCTAGACCTGGTCGAGAGCAAGTCTCTATTGGTCCCAAGTGAGTTTTTTCAGCTGTTTTTTCAACCAAACAGCACCCCATCTTCCAGTGAGGGGAAGGGAAGCCTGGGCTGACAGCAGCAAAGCTGCTCATCTCACCTCTCCCCATCCAGCCATGCCAGCCACCACACCTGGTGGGGAGAGGTGGGCCTCACCTGGGTCCCCTGGTAGTGCTCTGTGAAGAGTCTTGACATTGTACTGTCATAATAAAGGTGTATGTGAGTATCTTTTTATGGTGACTTTCTAAGACCCAGGCAATCATGGGACCAGTTCTGATGACTCAGCCTGGTTTCCAGTCTCCTCCAGGCCCAGCGGTGGTCCCCAGCACTGGTCCGGGCCTGGGAGAGCTGACCTTGGCTGAAGTGAAGCCACCTACCCTTCAGGCATAACAGGACGGTGAGATGGAAGGAAAGCATGCCTCAACCTCCCATCAACCCTGAGCACCCCAGGAGGGGGCTGGCTAGAACTCTAGGCATGCAGGAGGCTGACCCCTGACCTGGCTCATATCCAGCCACAAGGCAGCCAGGGACCCAGGAACCCACCCCTTGTCTGCATCCCTCTTGGGAATGGGCCTCTTGCCCAAGCCAGAAATACACCACCCACAGTACAAATTGTAATCTAAAAACAAGAGGGTGGTGTTGAGTGGGGAAATTGTGGAAGGTGTTTTAGGAGCCACTAGGAAAATGGGCAGCAGGGACTCTCTGGACTGGCTGGGGGAGAGCGCTTTTGGGGAACCTGTAGGATGGCAAGCTGAGAAACACTGGTGTGGAGATTCCAGCCAAATCCCAGGCCTGCCCCTCCCCCTCCTCTGGGAGGCCGTCTTCTTGGCAGACAGCAGAGAGATGCATGACAAAGCTGCCGTGATGGTTCTGTCCTGGGGACTGAGATGGCTGGGGAGGGGCCTCCTCCTGTTCTGAAGCTTGTTCCTCCCACCCCCACCAGGCCCCGTAATCTACCTGCCTTTTGGGCAGTTAAAGGCTGAGAAGTGAACATAGCTCCAACCCCACTGCCTTGTAGACCTTCAGGCAGATCTGTGGCAGGTATTGAAATGCACGCATACAATTAGGCTCAAAAAGTCTACACAGACAGGAGATGGGCACATGAACAAAGGCAACATGACAGAGTGGGGGAAAAGGCTTAAAAGACTCACGATGCCACCAAGATTAAGACAGCTGGCCACAGGACACCCATCCCCTCAGAAGGCAGAGCCAATGACCCCAGCAGACAAGCCCAGGCAGGGCTGATCCTGGAGCCTGCAATGAGAAGCCTTACTTAAATCGACAGAGGGCAGCGTGCCCAGTCCAGACCTGGCCTTCTGGCCTTCGAAGCTGCGGGGATCCCTGGCCCAGAGCCCCCTCTGGAGCCCCCAGACTTACCCCAGGCCCTCCACTGCGATCAAGTTTTGGGAGCAGACAGACAAACATCATCTCTCACAGACAGGCATTCCGTTGGCTATTCTCTTGCAAACAGAATCAAGCGCTAGGCCAGCAGCATGAGCCTCAGGATACTCAGGCCAGGCCCAGAAAAACAGACCCTGAGTGGGAGCTTAGGGCAGCCTTCCTGCACCCCTCCACAAATCACTCTCCACCTCCTCTCCATCTTTCTGCCAGCCAGCCCCACTAAACAAAGCACATCCCTCAATCTGGGGGCTGGGGGAGGGGTGCACAATGAAGCTGGATGCCTGAGTCCCCCAGAGGAAGGAGGAACTAGATACCTAGGTCCCTGTGGGGGGCCCTTGGTGCCCGTCTGAGGCTCAGTCTTTGAGGGGATTGTAGAGGGGGGTTGCTGGAGCTCCTTTTAGCGTCTCTGAAGGGGATTCTGTGTGAGGGGATTGGGACTGGGGGTTGGGGAGCAGGAAGTAGTCCCCAGGGGAGCCATCCAGGCCCATTCAAGGGTTGAGCACTTGTTTAGGGTTAGAGCTGCCCCCTCTGGGGACCGGGATTGTCCAGCCAAGGCCATTGTCCTGCCCCCTTCCCCCAGTCCCTCCCAGGCTTCTTTGAACCTGAAGTCAGATATTTTTTTCTCCCTACCCCTTGGTTTTCCCCACCCAGGGCCTAGGGCTGGAGGCCTGGGCCAGGGAAGTGGGGGAGGGAGAACGGGGCCTACTGTGGTATTAGATGTCTGAGTTTTGGTTGAGAGGGGAGCAAGGAACCTGATGTGCAGGTTCTATAGTGGAGGGGGCGCCAAGCGGGTGTCAGATCCCTCTGTTTGGGCAAAGGTTGGGAAACTGAGGCCCAGTCAGTCCAAAGCCTGGTCCCTTGAGGGGAAGTAGGGGCCAACTCCTCAGTCTGTTAGATGAGGAGACTTAAGAGTATGATTCTGGAAAAGGGGTGGGAGGGATACACACGGAGGCCCAGTCTGGCAGTCTACTCTTGAAGATGGGGTGAAACTTGGCAGGCTGGGCAGATGGTGCCAGGCACCCAGGCTGTGGGGTGGCTGGATTTGGCCAGTATCTGGGTGGGAATGCCTAGGGTTCTGGATGGGTCAGGGGGAGGGCATCAGGGAGCAGCTGGCCAGTGTGCTTATGGCTGTTGATGCATTGAGGGATAGCTCCACACACACATTCAATAAATTTGAGGAGCTGAGAGGGTGACTGGCCCCCCGTGAAGGCACAGTGCCAGAGGTCTTTGGAGAGGGGGTCAAGTACTTGGGTTCCTGAAGAACATGGTGGTGTAAGAGTGATTCCAGACAGCTGGGACATGCAGAGCCCCAGAGAGTGCCAGGGCGCAGGCTGGGAGTTGAAAGTTGGGTGTGGTGGCTCACACCTTTAATCCTGACACTGGGAGGCAGAGGCGGGAGGATCGCTTGAGGACAGGAATTCAAGACCAGCCTGGGTAACATAGCAAGACCCCATCTCTACTAAAAATAAAAAAATCAACAGGTCGAGGTTGTCCAAGCCTGTAGTCCCAGCCACTCAGGAGGCTGGGGCAGAAGGATTGCTTCGGCCCAGTAGATCGAGGCTGCAGTGAGCCAGCATTGTACCCCACTGCACTCCAGTCTGGGCAACAAAATGAGACCCTGTCTTTAAAAAAAAAGGTTTCGGTGGGGGACCTGTGCCGAGGTCCTGGAGGGGCGCCCAGTTGTGTCTTCCGGTTGTCCCTTTCCACAGACACCACTGCCACCACCGTTAGGCAAACATGCTTCGCCTCAGTTTCTCCCCCCCACCTCCCTCTCCTCCACCCATCCAGGGGGCGGGGCCAGAGGTCAAGGCTAGTGGGTGGGACTGGGGAGGGAGAGAGGGGTTGAGTAGTCCCTTAGCAAGCCCTCATTTCACCAGGCCCCCGGCTTGGGGTGCCTTCCTTCCCCATGGCGGGACACCTGGCTTCGGATTTCGCCTTCTCGCCCCCTCCAGGCGGTGGAGGTGATGGGCCAGGGGGGCCGGAGCCGGGCTGGGTTGATCCTCGGACCTGGCTAAGCTTCCAAGGCCCTCCTGGAGGGCCAGGAATCGGGCCGGGGGTTGGGCCAGGCTCTGAGGTGTGGGGGATTCCCCCGTGCCCCCCGCCATATGAGTTCTGTGGGGGGATGGCGTACTGTGGGCCTCAGGTTGGAGTGGGGCTAGTGCCCCAAGGCGGCTTGGAGACCTCTCAGCCTGAGGGCGAAGCAGGAGCCGGGGTGGAGAGCAACTCCGATGGGGCCTCCCCAGAGCCCTGCACCGTCCCCACTGGTGCCGTGAAGCTGGAGAAGGAGAAGCTGGAGCAAAACCCGGAGGAGGCAAGTGAGCTTCGACGGGGTTGGGGTGTGGGGAGGTGGTCATGACAGGGCAGTGGTCACCTGCAGCTGCCCAGACCTGGCACCCAGGAGAGGAGCAGGCAGGGGCAGCTGTCCTGGCCTGGGAGGGGTGTGTATCGACTGCAGGCAGCCTTGGCAGGCAGGGGCCGGGTGGGAACTGGAAGCTGGAATTCGAAGAGACAACTGCAGGTGAGGGCAGAGAGGCCTGGGAGAGTCGGAAGTTGGCCCAGGCTGGCCTTTGCTCTGGCCCAGCCCTTGTCAGGGTCTCACATTTCCTAGGCCTGCCCAGGGTCAGGTCATTCATTACCGGCCCAGCACCAGACTCAGCTTGGGGTTGGTTTGAGCTCCTTTTCCCACCCTTAGTCCTGCTTGACCCTTATCAGACCCAAGATCTTGGCCTTAGGGTTAAGCAGAGCCTGGGGGTAAAAACAGTGCTTATCCCAGGATTATTGTTCCTGAAAGTCTAGGGTGTGGCTCGTTTCTGATAGGGGCTCCTGTTTGGGCTGTGTGTGTGCACGTGTGGAGCTGGGTTTACCTCCAGTCAAGTATAGGGCTTGTCTTCCCTTGACCTGTGCCTCAGGCCAGTGACTTGCCACTGTGTTAAGGTGCACACCCTGGCACCCCTTGTAGAGAGCTGGATTTTGATTGACTTCAGCCTCGGTTCCAAAGTTGTAAACAAGAAAAATGGTGAGAGATTTCTCCAGGCCATTCCCCAAATGTAGAGCTGCTGAGGGATTGAAGGCATCCAGCCCTGCTGAGGACTATTAAAGATGTATCTTCCAGTCCTTCAAGGCGACAAGTGTAAGCAATTAGAGATTAAGTACTAAGCCTTGAGACCTCACAAAAAGGTGTGACTGGTTTCTGGAGTGACCGAGAAGCCCCAGCCTCTTTGCAGGAGGTCACTGCTGAGCCTTGAATGATAATGGCTGGCAATTGTGGTCCACTTCCTAAGTGCCTGGCTGTGTGCTCCGTTTATACATCATTACCTCATTAACCAGCACAAAATCTCCTAGGGGGAGGTATTATTATCCTATTTAACGGGTTTTAACTGCTAAATGATGAAGCAAGGATTTGGACCAGTGTTTACTTTATTCCAAGTCCCCAAAATAGAATTTGGAAAATCTAAGATAGCAGAGGGCATTTACCAGTTTGAGTTATTGGCTGAGCAGAAGTTGGGAATGAAAACAGCCTATTTGAAATTGATATGATCAAGCACCCTTTGAGGCTTCAGGACTACAAAAAGGCCTTGTTTTTTTCCTCACTAGCTGTGCTCCTCTGTCCCCCGGCAGCCTCACTGGCATGCCCCAGGGCTCAGTCCTTCAACCTCTGCTCAATCTACCCTTCCTTCCTCTCACCCACCCTCGAGGCTTAAATGCCATTTAGACACTAGATGACTACCACGTTTTCTATCTCCTGTGATGGCTCCCTGAACTGCTCCACCCCGATCACCCAGTTGCTCAAGGCCAAGCCCAGTCATCCTCAGTTTCTTTCACATCCTACATCCTATCCTTAGGAAATATCCTGAATCAATCACAGCCTAACCCCCTGCCCTCAGCCACTATCATCTCTGCTGGGATTACCGCAGTAGCTTCTCGAATTCTGCTTCCTCCCTACTGTCTGTGGCCAACATGTCAACTAGAGGCTGGGCATGGTGGCTCACGCTTGTAATCCCAGCACTTTGGGAGGCCGAGGCGGGCAAATAACCTAAGGTCAGGAGTTCGAGTCCAGCCTGACCAACATGGAGAAATCCTAGCTCTACTAAAAATACAAAATTAGCTGGGCGTGGTGGTTCATGCCTGTAATCCCAGTTACTTGGGAAGCTGGGGCAGGAGAATCACTTAAACCTGGGAGGTGGAGGTTGTGGTGAGCCGAGATCGTGCCATTGCACTCCAGCCTGGGCAACAAGAGCGAAACTCTCAAAAAAAAAAGAAAGAAAGAAAAGATGAGACCGGGTGCGGTGGTTCACCCTGTAATCCCAGCACTTTGGGAGTCCAAGGTGGGCAGATCACTTGAGGTCAGGAGTTTGAGACCAGTCTGGCCAACACAGTGAAACTCCATATCTACTAAAAATACAAAAATTAGCCGGGCATAGTGGTGGGTGCCTGTAGTCCCAGCTACTTAGGCAGCTGAGGCAGAATAGCTTGAACCCAGAAGGCAGAGATTGCAGTGAGCCAAGATCAGGCCACCGCACTCCAGCCTGGGTGACAGAATGAGATTCCATCTTCGGGGAAAAAAAAAGTGAGAGATCATTTCACTCGGACTAAAACAAAGTCACTACGTCCGCAACAGGATCCACCTAGCCACCAGACCAGCTTTGGGCTCTGGCAGGCCCACTTCAGGGCCTTGCCACTCTTGTCCTTTGCTCAGATAATCACCTTCTCTGTCTTTAAAAGTGTCACCGTCCTCCATAATCTCTTTCCTTCCTTTACTCTACTCCTGTAGACTGCTTTATTTATTTATTGTTATTTTTTTTGAGACGGAGTCTCACTCTGTTCCTCAGGCTGCAGTGCAGTGTTGCGATCTTGGCTCACTGCAACCTCCACCTCCTGGGTTCAAGCAATTCTCCTGCCTTAGCCTCCTGAGTAGCTGGGATTATAGAGGAGTGCCACGATGCCTGGCTAATTTTTGTATTTTTAGTAGAGATGGGGTTTCGCCACGTTGACCAGGCTAGTCTTGAACTTCTGACCTCAAGTGATCTATCCACCTTGGCCTCCCAAAGTGAAAGGATTACAGGCTTGAGCCACCGCTCCCAGACTGCTTTACTTTCTTCCATAACTTCTTTTTAAACAGAGGCAGCGGTGGTAGGAAAAGGGGCGGCACAGGTCTCACTATGTTACCCCGGCTGCTTTCCAACTCCTGGGCTCATGCAATCTGCCCGCCTTGGCCTCCCAAAGTGCTAGGATTACAGACATGAGCCACTGTGCCTGGCCATTTTTTATTTTATTTCCTTTTTTATTTTTCAGAGCAGGAGTGGAAGTTTATTATTAAAAAGTGATAGAGCAGGAAAAAAAGGAAAGTGCACTTGGAAGAGATCCAAGTGGGTGACTTGGAGAACAAGTGCCACACAGCACTTCTGTCACTCTGGGCGTCAGGGCCCTGTCCACTTTGTATAGCCGCTGGCTTATAGAAGGTGCTCGAGAAATCTCTTGAATTCAAAAATCAATTAGGATGCCTCTGTAGTGAAAAAGATACAGTAAAGATGAGGGATAATCAATTTTAAAAATGAGCAGAAAGTACACACAAAGCACTTTATTCATTCTTATGACACCTGTGGCTTTTTTGCTGTGTTCGGGTACACGCATGCCATGTCATAGTTTGTGGGGCCCTCAAAGCAAGCTGGGGAGAGTATACTGAATTTAGCTTCTGAGACATGATGCTCTTCCTTTTTAATTAACCCAGAACTTAGCAGCTTACCTATTTCTCTAATGTCAAAACGTCCTTAGACTGGGGGTGATACTTGAGTGAAAGAGAATTTTGCAAGTATTAAATGAGCTAGCTTTTTTTGTTGTTTTTCTTTGAGACAGAGTCTTGCTCTGTCACCCAGGCTGAAGTGCAGTGGTGCGATCTCAGTTCACTGCAACCTCTGCCTCCCGGGTTCAAGCGATTCTCATGCCTCAGCCTCCTGAGTAGCTGTGATTACAGGTGTATGCCACCACACCCGGCTAATTTTTGTATTTTTAGTAGAGATAGGCTTTCACCATGTTGGCCATGCTGGTCTTGAACTCCTGACCTCGTGTCTGCCCACCTCAGCCTCCCAAAGTGCTGGAATTGTAGGCGTGAGCTACCACGCCCAGCAAAGAGCTTCTAACCTTCATAACCTGACAGGTGTTCTCCTCGAGTACAGGAGAACTGTCCTTTCATGGTGCTCTGCACCCCCTGGATGTGCCAGTTTCTGGGGGAAGACCAGTACCTTGTTACATGCCTGAGTCAGTGAACAGGGAGTGGGTGAATGACATTTGTGGAAAAGTTATTTCTAGAAGTTAGGTGGGCAGCTTGGAAGGTAGAGGCACTTCTACAGACTATTCCTTGGGGCCACACGTAGGTTCTTGAATCCCGAATGGAAAGGGGAGATTGATAACTGGTGTGTTTATGTTCTTACAAGTCTTCTGCCTTTTAAAATCCAGTCCCAGGACATCAAAGCTCTGCAGAAAGAACTCGAGCAATTTGCCAAGCTCCTGAAGCAGAAGAGGATCACCCTGGGATATACACAGGCCGATGTGGGGCTCACCCTGGGGGTTCTATTTGGTGGGTTCCCCTCAGCATGTTCTGACCACATCTCCCTTCTAAGGAACATTGCTGAATCTAGGCCTTTTCCTCCCCATCAAGGGAGTGCGGGAGGCACAGGGGCAGACTCTACCCTTACCCATGAAGAGGAGTGGGGAGAGGGAGAAGATGCTTGGGCTTTGAGCTCCCTCTGGGAAGAGGTGGGAAGCTTGGATCTCAGGGTCACAAGGGCCCTGCATGCTCCCTCACTTTGCTTCTCCTTTGACTGGCCTCCCCCAGGGAAGGTGTTCAGCCAAACGACCATCTGCCGCTTTGAGGCTCTGCAGCTTAGCTTCAAGAACATGTGTAAGCTGCGGCCCTTGCTGCAGAAGTGGGTGGAGGAAGCTGACAACAATGAAAATCTTCAGGAGGTGAGGGTGGGAGGGGGATACATGGGGACCTTCCCTTTCTTGGCCTAATTTCCATTGCTTCCATCCCTAGCTTGTAGCTCTCCGTCTTTGGTGCAGTGGTTCTCAGTGGGATGGAGTAAAATTCCTCAGTTCTGCTGGGATAAGGTCCAGAGCCAACCCTTCCAGGATCCTGCCTTTTCACACCACCTGGCTTTGCTGACACATCTAGTCNTCAGCTTCCTCCACCCACTTCTGCAGCAAGGGCCGCAGCTTACACATGTTCTTGAAGCTAAGCTGCAGAGCCTCAAAGCGGCAGATGGTCGTTTGGCTGAACACCTTCCCTGGGGGAGGCCAGTCAAAGGAGAAGCAAAGTGAGGGAGCATGCAGGGCCCTTGTGACCCTGAGATCCAAGCCTCCCACCTCTTCCCAGAGGGAGCTCAAAGCCCAAGCATCTTCTCCCTCTCCCCACTCCTCTTCATGGGTAAGGGTAGAGTCTGCCCCTGTGCCTCCCGCACTCCCTTGATGGGGAGGAAAAGGCCTAGATTCAGCAATGTTCCTTAGAAGGGAGATGTGGTCAGAACATGCTGAGGGGAACCCACCAAATAGAACCCCCAGGGTGAGCCCCACATCGGCCTGTGTATATCCCAGGGTGATCCTCTTCTGCTTCAGGAGCTTGGCAAATTGCTCGAGTTCTTTCTGCAGAGCTTTGATGTCCTGGGACTGGATTTTAAAAGGCAGAAGACTTGTAAGAACATAAACACACCAGTTATCAATCTCCCCTTTCCATTCGGGATTCAAGAACCTACGTGTGGCCCCAAGGAATAGTCTGTAGAAGTGCCTCTACCTTCCAAGCTGCCCACCTAACTTCTAGAAATAACTTTTCCACAAATGTCATTCACCCACTCCCTGTTCACTGACTCATGCATGTAACAAGGGACTGGTCTTCCCCCAGAAACTGGCACATCCAGGGGATGCGGAGCACCATGAAAGGACAGAGAGACCCTGGACTCGAGAACACCTGTCAGGTTATGAAGGTTAGAAGCTCTTTGCTGGGCGTGGTGGCTCACGCCTACAATTCCAGCACTTTGGGAGGCTGAGTTGGGCAGACATGAGGTCAGGAGTTCAAGACCAGCATGGCCAACATGATGAAAGCCCATCTCTACTGAAAATACAAAAATTAGCCAGGTGTGGTGGCATACGCCTGTAATCCCAGCTACTCAGGAGGCTGAGGCAGGAGAATCGCTTGAACCCGGGAGACAGAGGTTGCAGTGAACTGAGATCGCACCACTGCGCTCCAGCCTGGGTGACAGAGCAAGACTCTGTCTCAAAGAAAAACGAACAAAAAAAAGAAGCTAGCTCATTTAATACTTGCAAAATTCTCTTTCACTCAAGTATCACCCCCAGTCTAAGGACGTTTTGGCATTAGAGAAATAGGTAAGCTGCTAAGTTCTGGGTTAATTTAAAAGGAAGAGCATCATGTCTCAGAAGCTAAATTCGGTATACTCTCCCCAGCTTGCTTTGAGGGCCCCACAAACTATGACATGGCATGCGTATACCCAAACACAGCAAAAAAGCAACAGGTGTCATAAGAATGAATAAAGTGCTTTGTGTGTATTTACTGCTCATTTTTAAAATTGATTATCCTTCATCTTTACTGTATCTTTTTCACTACAGAGGCATCCTAATTGATTTTTGAATTCAAGAGATTTCTCGAGCACCTTCTATAAGCCAGCGGCTATACAAAGTGGACAGGGCCCTGACGCCCAGAGTGACAGAAGTGCTGTGTGGCACTTGTTCTCCAAGTCACCCACTTGGATCTCTTCCAAGTGCACTTTCCTTTTTTTCCTGCTCTATCACTTTTTAATAATAAACTTCCACTCCTGCTCTGAAAAATAAAAAAGGAAATAAAATAAAAAATGGCCAGGCACAGTGGCTCATGTCTGTAATCCTAGCACTTTGGGAGGCCAAGGCGGGCAGATTGCATGAGCCCAGGAGTTGGAAAGCAGCCGGGGTAACATAGTGAGACCTGTGCCGCCCCTTTTCCTACCACCGCTGCCTCTGTTTAAAAAGAAGTTATGGAAGAAAGTAAAGCAGTCTGGGAGCGGTGGCTCAAGCCTGTAATCCTTTCACTTTGGGAGGCCAAGGTGGATAGATCACTTGAGGTCAGAAGTTCAAGACTAGCCTGGTCAACGTGGCGAAACCCCATCTCTACTAAAAATACAAAAATTAGCCAGGCATCGTGGCACTCCTCTATAATCCCAGCTACTCAGGAGGCTAAGGCAGGAGAATTGCTTGAACCCAGGAGGTGGAGGTTGCAGTGAGCCAAGATCGCAACACTGCACTGCAGCCTGAGGAACAGAGTGAGACTCCGTCTCAAAAAAAATAACAATAAATAAATAAAGCAGTCTACAGGAGTAGAGTAAAGGAAGGAAAGAGATTATGGAGGACGGTGACACTTTTAAAGACAGAGAAGGTGATTATCTGAGCAAAGGACAAGAGTGGCAAGGCCCTGAAGTGGGCCTGCCAGAGCCCAAAGCTGGTCTGGTGGCTAGGTGGATCCTGTTGCGGACGTAGTGACTTTGTTTTAGTCCGAGTGAAATGATCTCTCACTTTTTTTTTCCCCGAAGATGGAATCTCATTCTGTCACCCAGGCTGGAGTGCGGTGGCCTGATCTTGGCTCACTGCAATCTCTGCCTTCTGGGTTCAAGCTATTCTGCCTCAGCTGCCTGAGTAGCTGGGACTACAGGCACCCACCACTATGCCCGGCTAATTTTTGTATTTTTAGTAGATATGGAGTTTCACTGTGTTGGCCAGACTGGTCTCAAACTCCTGACCTCAAGTGATCTGCCCACCTTGGACTCCCAAAGTGCTGGGATTACAGGGTGAACCACCGCACCCGGTCTCATCTTTTCTTTCTTTCTTTTTTTTTTGAGAGTTTCGCTCTTGTTGCCCAGGCTGGAGTGCAATGGCACGATCTCGGCTCACCACAACCTCCACCTCCCAGGTTTAAGTGATTCTCCTGCCCCAGCTTCCCAAGTAACTGGGATTACAGGCATGAACCACCACGCCCAGCTAATTTTGTATTTTTAGTAGAGCTAGGATTTCTCCATGTTGGTCAGGCTGGACTCGAACTCCTGACCTTAGGTTATTTGCCCGCCTCGGCCTCCCAAAGTGCTGGGATTACAAGCGTGAGCCACCATGCCCAGCCTCTAGTTGACATGTTGGCCACAGACAGTAGGGAGGAAGCAGAATTCGAGAAGCTACTGCGGTAATCCCAGCAGAGATGATAGTGGCTGAGGGCAGGGGGTTAGGCTGTGATTGATTCAGGATATTTCCTAAGGATAGGATGTAGGATGTGAAAGAAACTGAGGATGACTGGGCTTGGCCTTGAGCAACTGGGTGATCGGGGTGGAGCAGTTCAGGGAGCCATCACAGGAGATAGAAAACGTGGTAGTCATCTAGTGTCTAAATGGCATTTAAGCCTCGAGGGTGGGTGAGAGGAAGGAAGGGTAGATTGAGCAGAGGTTGAAGGACTGAGCCCTGGGGCATGCCAGTGAGGCTGCCGGGGGACAGAGGAGCACAGCTAGTGAGGAAAAAAACAAGGCCTTTTTGTAGTCCTGAAGCCTCAAAGGGTGCTTGATCATATCAATTTCAAATAGGCTGTTTTCATTCCCAACTTCTGCTCAGCCAATAACTCAAACTGGTAAATGCCCTCTGCTATCTTAGATTTTCCAAATTCTATTTTGGGGACTTGGAATAAAGTAAACACTGGTCCAAATCCTTGCTTCATCATTTAGCAGTTAAAACCCGTTAAATAGGATAATAATACCTCCCCCTAGGAGATTTTGTGCTGGTTAATGAGGTAATGATGTATAAACGGAGCACACAGCCAGGCACTTAGGAAGTGGACCACAATTGCCAGCCATTATCATTCAAGGCTCAGCAGTGACCTCCTGCAAAGAGGCTGGGGCTTCTCGGTCACTCCAGAAACCAGTCACACCTTTTTGTGAGGTCTCAAGGCTTAGTACTTAATCTCTAATTGCTTACACTTGTCGCCTTGAAGGACTGGAAGATACATCTTTAATAGTCCTCAGCAGGGCTGGATGCCTTCAATCCCTCAGCAGCTCTACATTTGGGGAATGGCCTGGAGAAATCTCTCACCATTTTTCTTGTTTACAACTTTGGAACCGAGGCTGAAGTCAATCAAAATCCAGCTCTCTACAAGGGGTGCCAGGGTGTGCACCTTAACACAGTGGCAAGTCACTGGCCTGAGGCACAGGTCAAGGGAAGACAAGCCCTATACTTGACTGGAGGTAAACCCAGCTCCACACGTGCACACACACAGCCCAAACAGGAGCCCCTATCAGAAACGAGCCACACCCTAGACTTTCAGGAACAATAATCCTGGGATAAGCACTGTTTTTACCCCCAGGCTCTGCTTAACCCTAAGGCCAAGATCTTGGGTCTGATAAGGGTCAAGCAGGACTAAGGGTGGGAAAAGGAGCTCAAACCAACCCCAAGCTGAGTCTGGTGCTGGGCCGGTAATGAATGACCTGACCCTGGGCAGGCCTAGGAAATGTGAGACCCTGACAAGGGCTGGGCCAGAGCAAAGGCCAGCCTGGGCCAACTTCCGACTCTCCCAGGCCTCTCTGCCCTCACCTGCAGTTGTCTCTTCGAATTCCAGCTTCCAGTTCCCACCCGGCCCCTGCCTGCCAAGGCTGCCTGCAGTCGATACACACCCCTCCCAGGCCAGGACAGCTGCCCCTGCCTGCTCCTCTCCTGGGTGCCAGGTCTGGGCAGCTGCAGGTGACCACTGCCCTGTCATGACCACCTCCCCACACCCCAACCCCGTCGAAGCTCACTTGCCTCCTCCGGGTTTTGCTCCAGCTTCTCCTTCTCCAGCTTCACGGCACCAGTGGGGACGGTGCAGGGCTCTGGGGAGGCCCCATCGGAGTTGCTCTCCACCCCGGCTCCTGCTTCGCCCTCAGGCTGAGAGGTCTCCAAGCCGCCTTGGGGCACTAGCCCCACTCCAACCTGAGGCCCACAGTACGCCATCCCCCCACAGAACTCATATGGCGGGGGGCACGGGGGAATCCCCCACACCTCAGAGCCTGGCCCAACCCCCGGCCCGATTCCTGGCCCTCCAGGAGGGCCTTGGAAGCTTAGCCAGGTCCGAGGATCAACCCAGCCCGGCTCCGGCCCCCCTGGCCCATCACCTCCACCGCCTGGAGGGGGCGAGAAGGCGAAATCCGAAGCCAGGTGTCCCGCCATGGGGAAGGAAGGCACCCCAAGCCGGGGGCCTGGTGAAATGAGGGCTTGCTAAGGGACTACTCAACCCCTCTCTCCCTCCCCAGTCCCACCCACTAGCCTTGACCTCTGGCCCCGCCCCCTGGATGGGTGGAGGAGAGGGAGGTGGGGGGGAGAAACTGAGGCGAAGCATGTTTGCCTAACGGTGGTGGCAGTGGTGTCTGTGGAAAGGGACAACCGGAAGACACAACTGGGCGCCCCTCCAGGACCTCGGCACAGGTCCCCCACCGAAACCTTTTTTTTTAAAGACAGGGTCTCATTTTGTTGCCCAGACTGGAGTGCAGTGGGGTACAATGCTGGCTCACTGCAGCCTCGATCTACTGGGCCGAAGCAATCCTTCTGCCCCAGCCTCCTGAGTGGCTGGGACTACAGGCTTGGACAACCTCGACCTGTTGATTTTTTTATTTTTAGTAGAGATGGGGTCTTGCTATGTTACCCAGGCTGGTCTTGAATTCCTGTCCTCAAGCGATCCTCCCGCCTCTGCCTCCCAGTGTCAGGATTAAAGGTGTGAGCCACCACACCCAACTTTCAACTCCCAGCCTGCGCCCTGGCACTCTCTGGGGCTCTGCATGTCCCAGCTGTCTGGAATCACTCTTACACCACCATGTTCTTCAGGAACCCAAGTACTTGACCCCCTCTCCAAAGACCTCTGGCACTGTGCCTTCACGGGGGGCCAGTCACCCTCTCAGCTCCTCAAATTTATTGAATGTGTGTGTGGAGCTATCCCTCAATGCATCAACAGCCATAAGCACACTGGCCAGCTGCTCCCTGATGCCCTCCCCCTGACCCATCCAGAACCCTAGGCATTCCCACCCAGATACTGGCCAAATCCAGCCACCCCACAGCCTGGGTGCCTGGCACCATCTGCCCAGCCTGCCAAGTTTCACCCCATCTTCAAGAGTAGACTGCCAGACTGGGCCTCCGTGTGTATCCCTCCCACCCCTTTTCCAGAATCATACTCTTAAGTCTCCTCATCTAACAGACTGAGGAGTTGGCCCCTACTTCCCCTCAAGGGACCAGGCTTTGGACTGACTGGGCCTCAGTTTCCCAACCTTTGCCCAAACAGAGGGATCTGACACCCGCTTGGCGCCCCCTCCACTATAGAACCTGCACATCAGGTTCCTTGCTCCCCTCTCAACCAAAACTCAGACATCTAATACCACAGTAGGCCCCGTTCTCCCTCCCCCACTTCCCTGGCCCAGGCCTCCAGCCCTAGGCCCTGGGTGGGGAAAACCAAGGGGTAGGGAGAAAAAAATATCTGACTTCAGGTTCAAAGAAGCCTGGGAGGGACTGGGGGAAGGGGGCAGGACAATGGCCTTGGCTGGACAATCCCGGTCCCCAGAGGGGGCAGCTCTAACCCTAAACAAGTGCTCAACCCTTGAATGGGCCTGGATGGCTCCCCTGGGGACTACTTCCTGCTCCCCAACCCCCAGTCCCAATCCCCTCACACAGAATCCCCTTCAGAGACGCTAAAAGGAGCTCCAGCAACCCCCCTCTACAATCCCCTCAAAGACTGAGCCTCAGACGGGCACCAAGGGCCCCCCACAGGGACCTAGGTATCTAGTTCCTCCTTCCTCTGGGGGACTCAGGCATCCAGCTTCATTGTGCACCCCTCCCCCAGCCCCCAGATTGAGGGATGTGCTTTGTTTAGTGGGGCTGGCTGGCAGAAAGATGGAGAGGAGGTGGAGAGTGATTTGTGGAGGGGTGCAGGAAGGCTGCCCTAAGCTCCCCCTCAGGGTCTGTTTTTCTGGGCCTGGCCTGAGTATCCTGAGGCTCATGCTGCTGGCCTAGCGCTTGATTCTGTTTGCAAGAGAATAGCCAACGGAATGCCTGTCTGTGAGAGATGATGTTTGTCTGTCTGCTCCCAAAACTTGATCGCAGTGGAGGGCCTGGGGTAAGTCTGGGGGCTCCAGAGGGGGCTCTGGGCCAGGGATCCCCGCAGCTTCGAAGGCCAGAAGGCCAGGTCTGGACTGGGCACGCTGCCCTCTGTCGATTTAAGTAAGGCTTCTCATTGCAGGCTCCAGGCTCAGCCCTGCCTGGGCTTGTCTGCTGGGGTCATTGGCTCTGCCTTCTGAGGGGATGGGTGTCCTGTGGCCAGCTGTCTTAATCTTGGTGGCATCGTGAGTCTTTTAAGCCTTTTCCCCCACTCTGTCATGTTGCCTTTGTTCATGTGCCCATCTCCTGTCTGTGTAGACTTTTTGAGCCTAATTGTATGCGTGCATTTCAATACCTGCCACAGATCTGCCTGAAGGTCTACAAGGCAGTGGGGTTGGAGCTATGTTCACTTCTCAGCCTTTAACTGCCCAAAAGGCAGGTAGATTACGGGGCCTGGTGGGGGTGGGAGGAACAAGCTTCAGAACAGGAGGAGGCCCCTCCCCAGCCATCTCAGTCCCCAGGACAGAACCATCACGGCAGCTTTGTCATGCATCTCTCTGCTGTCTGCCAAGAAGACGGCCTCCCAGAGGAGGGGGAGGGGCAGGCCTGGGATTTGGCTGGAATCTCCACACCAGTGTTTCTCAGCTTGCCATCCTACAGGTTCCCCAAAAGCGCTCTCCCCCAGCCAGTCCAGAGAGTCCCTGCTGCCCATTTTCCTAGTGGCTCCTAAAACACCTTCCACAATTTCCCCACTCAACACCACCCTCTTGTTTTTAGATTACAATTTGTACTGTGGGTGGTGTATTTCTGGCTTGGGCAAGAGGCCCATTCCCAAGAGGGATGCAGACAAGGGGTGGGTTCCTGGGTCCCTGGCTGCCTTGTGGCTGGATATGAGCCAGGTCAGGGGTCAGCCTCCTGCATGCCTAGAGTTCTAGCCAGCCCCCTCCTGGGGTGCTCAGGGTTGATGGGAGGTTGAGGCATGCTTTCCTTCCATCTCACCGTCCTGTTATGCCTGAAGGGTAGGTGGCTTCACTTCAGCCAAGGTCAGCTCTCCCAGGCCCGGACCAGTGCTGGGGACCACCGCTGGGCCTGGAGGAGACTGGAAACCAGGCTGAGTCATCAGAACTGGTCCCATGATTGCCTGGGTCTTAGAAAGTCACCATAAAAAGATACTCACATACACCTTTATTATGACAGTACAATGTCAAGACTCTTCACAGAGCACTACCAGGGGACCCAGGTGAGGCCCACCTCTCCCCACCAGGTGTGGTGGCTGGCATGGCTGGATGGGGAGAGGTGAGATGAGCAGCTTTGCTGCTGTCAGCCCAGGCTTCCCTTCCCCTCACTGGAAGATGGGGTGCTGTTTGGTTGAAAAAACAGCTGAAAAAACTCACTTGGGACCAATAGAGACTTGCTCTCGACCAGGTCTAGGAAACCACTTATTTTGACTTCTGAGGCCTGTCAATCTGAAGGCAAAAGAAAGGGAAGAAATGGAGGGCTGAGGGTTCAGGCTTGGCCCACCGTGGGAGATGATCTCTCTTAATAGTAATTTAGACAGATTCCTTTGCTCACTGTGGACCAAGTCCCCTCTTCTCAACAATGGAACCTCTGATCTCCCCCATGAGACCTGCAAACTGAGGTCACCTTATCCCAAATCCAGACACTCTTACCTCAAATAGAGGAGTCAACTCTAGTTGTAGCCTATAGGGAGTCAGAGGTGAGAGCAAGAGGAGTGGGGAGGATTGGTTAGGAACAAACTAGGAGGTGCCGACCAGGTTCTAAGTCCTGGCTCTGACTCCCTGGCTAATGGCACCTCCCCCTCCTGTGCCTCAGTTTCCTCACCTAGTAAAGAGGATTTGGACTAAATGAACTCTAAATTTCCTTCCAACTCAGACATAAAATTGCTGCCCCACTCTCATATGCCCTCCCATCTACCCACCCCACTTACTTGACATGGGAATGTAGACTTCTCTCAGCACACCTGTGAAGAGAAATGGGGGTAGGAAAGCTGGAAGTGGTGTTCAATGAGAAGTTGGCACAGGCCTCCCCGTACCCCGCCACCTACCTCCAAGCAGCCTTCCTGGGGAATCTGGCAGGTTTTCCCCTGAAGTTTGATCAAGAGATATAGGAGGAAGCCAGGAGCAGTGGCTCATGCGTATAATCCTAGCACTTTGGGAGGCTGAGGTGGACGGATCACTTCAGGTCAGCAGTTCGAGACCAGCCTAGCCAACATGGTGAAATCCTGTCTCTACTAAAAATACAAGAAAAAATGGTGGTTTTTGTTTGTTTGTTTGTTTTGCATGTGGTGGTGCATGACTGTAATCCCGGCTACTCAGGAGGCTGAGATACAAGAATCACTTTAACCTGGGCAGCAGAGGTTATAGTGAGCTGAGATCGAGTCACTGCACTCAGCAACTGCACTGCCTGGGCAATAGGATGAGACTCTATCTCAAAAAAAAAAAAAGAAAAAGTAAAAAAGAGAGATAGGAGGAGTTTGAGGGCCCAGTTTTGATTTGGTTTTCATTGCTTGGGTGTTTATGAGAAACATACCTGGGCGCGGTGGCTCACGCCTGTAATCCCAGCACTTTGGCAGGCCGAGGCGGGCGGATCACAAGGTCAGGAGTTCGAGACCAGGCTGGCCAACATGCTGAAACCCCATCTCTACTAAAAATACAAAAATTAGCCAGGTGTGATGGTGGGCACCTGTAATCCCAGCTACTTGGAAGGTTGAGGCAGAAGAATTGCTTGGACCGGGAGGCGGAGGTTGCAGTGAGCCGAAATCGCATTATTGCACTCCAGCCTGGGCAACAACAGCGAAACTCCATCTCAAAAAAAAAAAAAAAAAAAAAAAAGAAGAAGAAAGAAACATACTTCAGGAGGTAAAACTTCTCATGGGTAAGATGGGGGAGGAAGGAGAGGGAGAGAGAGAGACAAAGACAGAGAGAGATGGAGAGAATGTATACGTATATTGGGAGAAGGCAACATAAGTCAGCTAGAGAGGAAACAGGAACCCTAACCCACTCCCCTCTCTTCATATTCCCTAGGCTGCTCTTCTTGAAATTTCTTTTCTCAAACCCCAGCCTCCCAGAGAGACTGATGTCCAGTGATGCTTACGGTTGCTTCCAGCTCTGATATTCTGAGCATACCTGCTGTCCTGCCCTTTCTCCACTTCTTCCAGAGGAAGGCACCTGCAGCTCCCGCAACCACCACTGCGGAAGCCAGAAGCCCACAGAAGATCCAGACTGGGGGATGCTTCATGTGGGGAGGCTCTGAAAGGCAAGAGAGTATGTGGGTCTCTGTGAGACCAGCCGGGCTCCCTACCTTTGCTACCTGCCTCCAAACCCCAGTTGCTCATCTGAGGTTACACAAAGACTCAGCATCAGCCCGGCGCGTCACCAGACAGGAGAACCCATGCTCACGTCAAAGGGATCACAGCGGACTGCTGACTCTGAGCAGTGCCATGCCCCAGGGGGTAAGTGGCTTAGGGTTCCAGGGACTCGGGGGCTGGGGCAGGCCATTCCTCAGCTAAGTTAGCTGGACACTGGAGGATAGAGGTCAAGGGCCTAGCATGTTGGGATGGCTCCTCTCCAGGGGCTTTGCAGAGAGTCCCATGCACCAAGGGGGCTAGTGGGACAGGGAAAAGTGGTGGCAAAGACTTCCTAGACAAACTGGCTGCCTCTGGTCTTATCAAGCTGCCACACATCTTCCACACCAGGACTTTAGGCACCATTCCACTGTGTTCCATGGTGACTGTAGGTGATGCCCCACCCTGAGAGCCCTTGGGTGCTCAGTCGTGGGTCAGAACTTGAACACCAAGTGGGAAAAGGGCTGACCAAGCACGGGAGAGGAAAGGCAAGCAGAGTGGCTAGGACGGTCAGCAACAGAGCTGTGTTCATTTAGGACATGGGTATTGGAGTTTTGAGGGCTGGCTGAGGGGCCTGCTCTCCATCCCTCCCACAGTGCCCTCAGCTCCTCCACCTTCCCCACACTGACCAGTCCGCAACTATCAACTACCGACGGTGGGCCGTGGTCCCACCCCAGCTTTCTGGTATTTCCAGAGAGGGTAGATGCAGCTCTAGGTCAGGAAGGATTGTTTCCTTCCCTTCTCCCCTTCTGCAGCTCTGCTTGGTTCTGGCTGGCCTTTGCTGGAGTTGAAAGATTCAAGTGTCCTAAGAAGGAAGTCCTGGCCGTCATAGTTGTAGTGCCAGTGTCCCCAGCTGCTCTGGTTCCTCAACAACTCACAGACCACTGTGGTCTGGAGGGTGTGTGACTCTGAAAAGTCAAAACCCCAGAACTCCAAAGTTACAAGAGGGCAAAACGGTGGCTCTCTCCACCTCCACTCCTACCTCCTCCCAAAATGCCTGAAATTCCCTTCTCTGATAAACCCTCACTCATTCCCCAAGACATATCTTCTCTGTCATCCACATGCCCACTGAAGTCACGCTGCATCCACCCTCCCTCCCCTGCAGCAAGTGGCTCCCTCCCATGTACCCAGCATGCCCTGTTCAGCCACACATACCCACCCGCCCTCCTGAAGGCCCAGCACAGACAGCACTGTGTTTAAATCCCTGATCTACATGCCAGCTACTGGCTATATGCCCATGGCAAATGTAACAGAATCTCTCCAGGCCTTGCTTTCTTCATTTGGCAACTGGACATAAGCATAGTCTCTACCACACAAGTAAGGATTTCATGAGATAATCCTTGCCAGTGTTAATGTAGGACCTAACAATAAGAAATCAAGAACTAGTAGCTGCTATTGTAAGGTGAATATGTAAGGTGAAAATGAACAGCACTTACTAGGCTTAAATGTTTGCTCGATGAAAAAAAAATGATATTGGTTAGAAATATATTTTGCTCGCCGGGCGCGGTGGCTCACGCCTGTAATCCCAGCACTTTGGGAGGCCGAGGTGGGTGGATCACCTGAGGTCGGGAGTTCGAGACCAGCCTGACCAACATGGAGAAACCCCGTCTCTATTAAAGATACAAAATTAGCCGGGCGTGGTGGCACATGCCTATAATCCCAGCTACTACAGAGGCTGAGGCAGGAGAATTGCTTGAACCTGGGAGGCAGAGGTTGCGGTGAGCCGAGATCGTGCCATTGCACTCCAGCTTGGGCAACGAGAGTGAAACTCCGTCTCAAAAAAAAAAAAACAAAAAGAAATATATTTTGCTCAGGTCACCAGGGTTCTTATTAACTACTGGTGGTGGCAGGAGGTGAATGTCAGAAAAAGGCCAGTTTTTCCCATTTCCTGGATTTGAGAAAGATGGATAAGATTTTTTCACCTGGCCAGGTGCGGTGGCTCACACCTGTAATCCCAGCACTTTGGGAGGCCCAGGCGGGCAGATCATGAGGTCAGGAGTTTGAGATCAGCCTGGCCAACATGGTGAAACCCCATCTTTACTAAAAATACAAAAATTAGCCAGGCACGTTGGTGTGCACCTGTAATCCCAGCTACTTGAGAGGCTGAGGCAGGGGAATCACTTGAACCTGGGAGGTGAAGTTTGCAGTGGGCCAAGATCATGCCATTGCACTCCAGCCTGGGCAATAAGACAAAAAAAAAAAAAAAAAAGACTATTTTCACCTGAAGGGAAGGCTTGAGAGCTTAAGGACAGTGGTTTATTTATTTATTTATTTATTTATTTATTTGAGACGGAGTCTTGCTCTGTCGCTCAGCCTGGAGTGCAGTGGTGCTATCTCGGTTCACTGCAAGCTCTGCCTCCGGGTTCATGCCATTATCCTGTCTCAGCCTCCCCAACAGCTGGGACTATAGGTGCACACCGCCACACCCAGCTAATTTTTTGTATTTTTAGTAGAATGGGGTTCCACTGTGTTAGCCAGGATGGTCTCGATCTCCTGACCTTGTGATCTGCCAGCCTCAGCCTCCCAAAGTGCTGGGATTACAGGTGTGAACTACTGTGCCCAGTGACTGTGGGTTATTTCTTAGAGACTTATTCCTTGACTGGGGGAAAGGGTGAGGGTCTTATACTTCTGTCCTACTCTTGCTAATACCTAAGACCCAGTCCTTTTGGCACCACTGGGTACATAAAACAAGGTCTGGGTCAGGGATGAATTCCCCCAGGCGGGAGGAGATAGCATCAGGATCTCAGTGAAGTAGGGTGGTATCTGAGTGCCTAGCACAGTGCCCCACGCAGAGCTTAATGCATCTTAGCTGAACAATAACGAATGCAGCTGCATATCTTCAGGCCTATATTGAGCTCTTCTCTCTTTCCTGCCTCCTCCTGAGTCCCCAAGCCTAATCACCTTGGCTCTGGTTGTTGTGTGCCATGATGCTCCTCAGGATGGTGACAAGGTGCTGGGCTCTGGCCTTCAGTCTGAGAACTAGCTTCTCCCAAGCTCTTAGGTCCCTGGCCTGAGCCCAGGATGTGTGGGGCTCTGCCCACCTGCCCTCCTTGCAGCACCATAAGAAAGGGTGGTCATCTAGATGGCCTGAGACTTCATAAGGGGCTTGCCCAGGGCGGGACTGGGAAAGAGCAATGAAGTTGTAGTGCAGAGAGTGGGTTGCTGAGGAAAAGAGAGTGATGGGAAAGGGTTATTTTCCAACAGGAGTCTTGCCTGGGAGACACTGCACAGGGTGCCTATGTGGTGAGGCTGTGTGACTATTTTTTAGGGCACCAAAGGAGTGGGTAAGGGGAATGCGGACTGAACAATGGGAAGGGAACCTCTTGTCTCCCTGCAGGGCCTCATCTAGACTCATTGTTTTAAATAGTAATGACTCCCAAATCTCTACATCCCTGCTCTTCACATCGGTATATCCAACTAACTACCTACCTGTTGGTCATCTGCACCTAAGTTTCCATATGGCCTCAAATCTGACACATCCAAAACTGAGTATTTCCTCTTGGCCCTGGCCATGGAACAACCTGCCTCTCATCCTATACCCCTGCTGGGTGGCATCATCCTCTCACCTGCCTGCTTACTCAAGCCAGAACTGGGTTGAGGTGTGGGCAACTACCTCAATGTAGCCTCCTGGTACAACAGCATGAAGCAATCTGAGAGGTCATGGAACAAAAAGGCTCATGGACCAAATTTAAATACTCAAATAACATGGTTTATTAAATAAATTGAAAACACATTCTGAGAAGCAGGAGCCAAGTGCTGGGTTGGGTCAACACACGGGAGAGGGTGCAAGTTGGGTGGAATGATCACACCAGCTGAACTGTGGGTCATGCAGTGTGCATACGCATCACATTGAGACTTCATGAATCCTGAGTGCCTCACGTCTCACGTATTTAGGGTACTGTGAATATTTAGTGCCTACTCAGTCCTTCTGTCCCTTTCAATCTCTGTACACACGAATATGTTGTACTATCTACAGATGACTAATTTAGTTATCTATGTGCAACACTTCTTTTGAGTCCCCTCCAGCCTGTTTGTTTTCCTGTCTTCTACAACAGAATTGGATATTCCCAAACAGTCGGCATATCTGGTGTTTATCCTAGACTGCTGTCTCCCTTCACACCCCCTAGTTTCAAACAGTCACCAAGCCCTGCTGATTTTTAACTTCCTGTTTCTTGAATCTGGACATTCCTCTACCTCTACCAAACCAGCCCATAGTATAGTTTGCTTGGATTATAGCCAGAGTCTTTCTAACTGGTCTCTCTCCCTCCAGTCTTAAGCATCTAAAATCTGTCCTCCTTGATATAATCAGAATGATCTATCCAGAAATACATATCAGACCGCATACCTCTCTGCTCCTCCTCTAAGGATTCCCCTTTTGTCCTCAGGATAGTTTCCAAGCTCCTTAGCAAGCTAAACAAGGACGCTTGAAGGCTGCTGTCTCCACCCTCATCACACCCTGCCTTCACCTGACCCACTTGGAACAGGAAGGTTGGAGCACTTCTGTACTCCTCCTGCAGTTCCACCTCCCAGTGCCTTCCTGAGATGGTCCACTGGAGGGAAGACCCATCCTTCCCTTCTCCAAACACCACTTAATCCCTTTCATTAAACCCTTACCCTGGCCTCAAACCATCTACCACACTGCTCTACTCCTTTATTTCAGAGATGGCTCTGACTTTCACTCAGAGGTGGTGGGCTAACCCTGACACTCACCCTACCACTTGTCTATGGCTGTGCTTCCCTCTTGGGGGCCATCTCTTTTCCTGTTCAGAGCTGATTCCTCCAACTCCCTTGATCCATTGGTTATTCCCTCTATTCAGCACGGAAGTCCTGAAAACCAGCTCCTGACAGAGGTAAAAGGGTACAGTGCAGTGCTCTCCAAGCTCCCAGGAGCCTGAGCATCACCTGGGTTGTTTCTCAGGCCTTTTCCCTTAAGAGCCTGACTCAGAAGGGTTGGGTCCAAAATTATTTGCGTATATACGTATGTATGTATGTATGTATGTATGTATGTATTTAGACAGAGTCTTGGTCTGTCACTCAGGCTGGAGTAATTTTGTATTTTTAGTAGAGGCAGGTTTCACCATGTTGGCCAGGCTGGTCTCGAACTCGTGACTCCTGACCTCAGGTGATCTGCTTGCCTAATTTTTTTTTTTTTTTTGAGACAGAGTTTTGCTCTCGTTGCCCAGGCTGGAGTGCAATGGCGCAATCTTGGCTCACCAAAACCTCTGTCCCCTGGTTCAAGCGATTCTCCTGCCTCAGCCTCCCAAGTAGCTGGGATTACAGGCATGCGCCACCACACCCAGCTAATTTTGTATTTTTAGTAGAGAGGGGGTTTCTCCATGTTGGTCAGACTGGTCTCGAACTCCTGACCTCAGGTGATCCACCCACCTCAGTAGGCATGTGCTACCACACCCAATTAATTTTTATATTTTTTGTAGAGTGGGGTTTTGCCATATTGTCCAGGCTGGTCTCAAACTCCTGGGTTCAGGCAATCCACCCACTTCAGCCTCCCAAAAGTGCTGGAATTACAGGTGTGAGCCACTGTGCCCAGCCTATTTTTTTTTTTTTTTTTTTTNTTCATACATCACAAAGCAGTTTCTCAGAAAGTTTCTTTCTAGTTTTTATCTGAGGACATTTCCTTTGTCAACATAAGCTTCCAAACGATCCAAATTATCACTTTGCAGATTCCACAAAAACAGTGCTAGCCAATGGCTCCACGAAAGAGTAGTGTAACTGTGAGATGGATTCACAAACCACGAAGCTGTTTCTAAGAAAGCTTCTTTCTGGATTTTATCTGAGAATATTTCATTTGTCACCATAGGCTTCAAAGCAATCCAAATAATCCCTTCTCAGATTCCACAAAAACAGTGCTAGCAAAGGGCTCCATGAAAGAGTAGTGTAACACTATGAGATGAATGCACACATCACAAAGCAGTTTCTCAGAAAGCTTCTTTCTAATTTTTATCTGATATTTCCTTTGTCACCATTGGATTCAAAGCGATCCAAAATATCATTTCTTAGATTCCACATAAACAGTGCTAGCAAACGATTCCATGAAAGAGTAGTGTAACTCTGTGAGATGAATTCACACATCACAAAGCTGTTTCCCAGAAGGCTTCTCTCCAGTTTTTATCTAAGGATATTTAATTTTTCACCATAGGACTCAATGCCCTCTGAATATCCCATGGCAGATTCCATGAAAACAGTGTTAGCAAACTGCTCAATGTAACGAAAAGTGTATCTCTGTGAGATGAATACACTCATCACAAAGCAGTTTCTCAAGAAGCTTTTTCTAGTTTTATCTGAGGATATTTCCTTTGTTATCATAGGCTTCAAAGCGATCCAAAATATCCCTTCTCATGTTCCACAAATACAATATTAGGAACCTGTTTCATGGAAGGGTAGTGTAACTCTGTGGAATGAATTCTCACATCATAAAGCCATTTCACAGAAAGGTTCTTTCATCTTTTTATCTGAAGATATTTCCTTTATAAACACAGGCCTCAATGGGCTCCCGTATATCTCATTGCAGATTCTGCGAAAACAGTGTTAACAAACTTCTCAAGGAAAGCAATGGTGTAACTCTTTGAGATGACTTCACACATGACAAAGCATTTTGGAGAAGTCTTCTGTCCACTTTTTATCTGAAGATATTTCATTTCTCACCATAGGATTCTATGCTATCCAAAATATCACTTCTGTGATTCGACAAAAACAGTGTCTGCAAATTCCTTCATGAAAGAGTGGTGTGACTCTGTGAGATGAATTCGCACATCACAAAGTAGTTTCTCAGAAGTCTTCTTTATACTTTTTATCTAAGGATATTTAATTTTTCACTGTAGGACTCAATGCCCTCAGACTATCCAATGGCAGATTCCATGAAAACAGTGTTAATTGCCCAATGTAATGAAAAGTGTTTCTCTGTAAGATGAATACACTCATCACAAAGCAGTTTCTCATGAAGCTTTTACTAGTTTTAACAGAGGATATTTCCTTTGTTACCATAGGCTTCAAAGTGATCGTAAGTGTTCCTTCTCAGATTACACAAATACAATGTTAGCAAACTGCTCCTTGAAAGAATAGTGTAACTTTGTGTAATGAATTCACAGATCACAAAGCCATTTCTCAGAAAGCTTCTTTCTTCTTTTTATCCAAGGATATTTCCTTTTATACACAGGCCTCAATGCACTCCCATATGTCTTATTGCAGATTCTGGGAAAACTTCTTTAGAGTTTTTATGTGAGGATATTTCCCTGGTCACCATAAGCTTGAATGTGATCCAAAACAACCGTTCTCAGATTCCCCAAAAACAGTGCTATGAAACTCATCCATGAGAAGAATCGTGTAACACTGTGCAATGAATTCACAAATCACAAAGCAGTTTCTTGGAATGTTTCTTTCTAGTTTTTGTGTGAGGATATTTACTTTTTCACAGTAAACTTCAATGCGCTATGAAATATCCCATTGTAGACTGCTAGAACACTGAGTAAGCAAACTGCTCAATGAAAAGAACAGCTTAAATATGTGAGTTGAATTCACACATCACAGAGCAGTTTCTCAGAAAGCTTCTTTTTGTTTTTTCTATGGGGATATTTCTTTTGTCACCATAGGCTTCAATGCACTCCCAAATATCCTATCGCAGACTCCAGGAAAAGAGTGTTATAATATGTCTCAAAAAAAGAACAGTGTAGCTCTGTGAGAAGAATTAACTCATAACAAACCAGTTTCTCAGAAAGTTTCTTTGTAGTTTTTATCTGAGAATGTTCCCTTTTTCACCATAGGCCTCAATGCACTCCCAGGTATCTCTTTGCTGATTCCACGAAAACAGTGTTAACACACTGCTCCATGAAAACAAAAAGTGTAACTCTGTGAGATGAGTTCACACATCCCAAAAGCCTTTCTCAGAAAGCTTCTTTCTAGTTGTTATCTGAGCATAATTTCTTTGTCACCATAGGCTTCAATGCTATCCAAAATATTCCTACTCAGATACCCGAAAAACAGTGCTAAAAATTGATCCATGGAAATAATCGTGTAACTCTGTGAGATGAATTAACACATCACAAAGCAGTTTCTCATAAAGCTTATTTCTAGTTTTTATATGAATGTGTTTCCTTTGTCAATGTAAGCTTCAAGTCGCTCCAAAGTATCCCATTGCAGATTCATAGAAAACAGTGTTAGCAAACTGCTCAATGAAAACAACAGTGTAACTCTCTGAGATGAGTACACTCATTACAAAGCAGTTTTTCAAAAAGCTTCTTTCTAGTTTTAATCTGAACATATTTCCTTTTTCACCTTAGGCCTCAATGTGCTCCCAGATATACCTTTGCAGATTACACAAAAATAGTGTTAGCAAACTGGTCCATGAAAAGAAAGGTGTAACTCTGTGAAATGAATGCACACATCACAACGAAGTTTGTCTGAAAGCTTCTTTCTAGTTTTAATCTGAGAATATTTCCTTTGACGCCATAGGCTGCAAAGCGATTCAAAATATCCCTTTTCAGATTCCCCAAAAACAGTGCTATCAAACGGATCCGTTGAAAGGATCATGTAACTCTGTGAGAATAATTAACAAATCACAAAGGAGTTTCTCAGAAAGTTTCTTTCTAGTTTTTATCTGAAGATATTTAATTTTTAACAATAGGCCTCAATGCACTCCAAAATATGCCATTGCAGATTCCAAGAAAACAGCGTTAGCAAACTGTTTAATGAAAAGAACAGTGTAATTCTGTGAGTTGAATTCACACATCACAAAAGAGTTTCTCAGAAAGCTTCTTTCTGATTTTTCTATGAGGTTTATTTCCTTTTTCAAAATAAGTCACAATATGTTCGAAAATATCCTTTTGCAGATTCCACGAAAACTGTGTTAGCAATTGCTCCATGAAAATAAAGGTGTAACCCTCTGAAATGAATTCACAAATCACAAAGAACTTTCTCAGAAAGCTTCATTCTATTTTTTTCTGAGGATATTTCCTTAGTCACCATTGGCTTCAAAGCGATCCAGAATATCCCTTCTCAGATTCCCCAAAAGCCGTGCTACCAAACTTATCCATGAAAAGAATCGTGTAATTCCGTGAGAAGAATTATCACATCATAAAGTCGTTTCTCAGAAAGCTTCTTTCTAGTTTTTATATGAGGATATTTCCTTTGTCACTATAAGCTTCAATGTGCTCTGAAATATCCCATTGCGGATTCCAAGAAAACAGGGTTAGCAAAGTGCACAATGAAATAAACAGTGTAACTGTGAGATGAATTCACACATCACAAAACAGTTTCTCAGAACGCTTCCATCTAGTTTTTATCTGAGAGTATTTCCTTTATCACCAAAGGCCTCAATACAATCCAATATATCACTTTGCAGATTCCACAAAAACCGTGTTAGCAAACTGTTGCATGAAAATAAACTTGTAAATCTGTGAGATGAATTCACACATCTCTAAGAACTTTCTCAGAAAGCTTTTTTCTAGTTTTTATCTGACGATATTTCCTTTTTCACCATAGACTTCAATGTGATTCAAAAAAACTGTTTCAGATTCCCCAAAAACAGTGCTATCAAACTGATCTATGAACATAATCTTATAACTCTGTGAGATGAATTAACACATCATAAAGCAGTTTCTCAGAAAGTATCTTTCTAATTTTTGTCTGACAATATTTCCTTATTCATAATAAATTTCAATGCACTCCAGAATATCCCATTGCAGACTCCAAGAAAACAGTGTTAGCAAATCACTTAATGAAAAGAACAGTGTAACTCAGTGTGATGAATTTCCACATCACAATGCAGATTCTCAGAAACCTTCTGTTTGTTTTTTATCTGAGTTTGTTTCCTTTGTCACCACAGGCTTCATTGCCCTCCCAAATATCCTATTGCAGATTCCACATGAAAAGTGTTATCAAACTGCTCATTGAAAAGAACGGTGTAGATCTGTGTGGTGAATTCACACATCACAATGCAGTTTCTCAGAAAGCTTCTTTCTCATTTTTTTTCTGAGTATATTTCCTTTATCACTATAAGCCTCAATACACTTCAAAATGTCCCTTTGCAGATTCCACAAAAACAGTGTTAGCAAACTGACCCATAAAAACAAAGGTGTAACTCTGTGAGATGCATTCACACATCATGAAGAAGTTTCTCAGAAAGCTTCTTTCCAGTTTTTATCTGAGGATATTTCCTTAGTCTCCATAGGTTTCAATGCGATCCAAAATATCCCTTCTCATATTCCCCAAAAACCATGTTGCCACTGATACATGAAAAGTATCATGTAACACTGTGAGATGAATTAACACATCACAAAGCAGTTTCTCAGAAAGCTTCTTTCTAGTTTTTATATGAGGATATTTTGTTAGTCACCATAAGCTTCCATGCACTCTGAAATATCCCATTGCATATTCCAAGAAAGCAGTGTTAGCAAACTGCTCAATGAAAAAAGCAGTGTAACACTGTGAGATGATTTCACACTACACAAAGCAGTTTCTCAGAAAGTTTCTTTCTATTTTTTATCTGAGGATATTTCCTTTTTCACCATAGGCCTCAATGCACTCCCAAATATCCCTTTGCAGATTCCACAAAAACAGTGTTTGCAAACTGTTCCATGAAAAGAAAGGTGTATCTCTGAGAGATGAATTCACACATCCCAAAGAACTTTCCCAGAAAGCTTCTTTCTTGTTTTTATTTGAGGATATTTCCTTAGTCATCATAGGCTTCATGGCAATCCAAAATAGCCCTTGTCAAATTCTCCAAAAACAGTGCTACCAAACTGATCCATTAAAGGAATGTGTAACTCTGTGAGATGAATTAACACATCGTAAAGCAGTTTCTCAGAGGGTTTCTTTCTAGTTTTTACATGAGGATATTTCCTTTGTCACCATAAGTTTCAATACACTCTGAAATATGTCATTGTAGATTCCAAGAAAACAGTGTTAGCAAGCTGTTCCATGAAAAGAACAATGTAACTCTGTGCCTTGAATTCAAACATCACCAAACAGATTCTCAGAAACCTTCTTTCTAGTTTTTATATGAGGATATTTCACTGTAGGTCTCAATGCACTCCCAAATATCCCTTTGCAGATGGCACGAAAACTGTGTTAGAAAATTGATTCATGAAAACTAAGGTATAACTCTGTGAGATGAATTCACACACCACAAAGTACTTTCTCAGATGGCTTCTCTCTAGTTTTTATCTGAGGATAATTCCTTTTTCACCATAGGCATCAATGTGCTCCAAAATATCCCTTTGCAGATTCCACAAAAACAGTGTTAGCAAACTGCTCCATGAAAACCAAGGTATAACTCTTTGAAGTGAATTCACACATCACAAGGAACTTTCTCAGAAAGCTTCTTTCTAGTTTTTATCTGAGGATGTTACTTTTCTCACCATAGGCTTCAATGTGATCCATAATATCCTATTGCACATTCCAAGAAAACAGTGTTATCAAACTGCTCCATGAAAAGAATGGTGTAGCTCTGTGAGATGAATTCACACATCAAAAGCAGTTTCTCAGAAAGTTTCTTTCCAGTTTTTATCTGAGGATATTTCCTTTGTCAACATAGGCCTCAATGTGATCCAAAACATCCCTTCTCAGATTTTGCATAACAGTGAAACCAAACTTCTCCTTGAAAAGAATCGTGTAACACTGAGATGAATTCATAAACCACAAAGCAGTTTCTCAGAAAGCTTCTTTCTAGTTTTTATCTGAGGATATTTCCTTTTTCATTGTATGCCCCAATGTGCTCCCAAATATCCCTTTGCAGATTCCACAAAAACAGTGTTAGCAAACTGTTCCATGAAAAGAAAGGTGTAACTCTGTGAGATGATTTCACACATCATGAAGAAGTTTCTCAGAAAGCTTCTTTCTAGTTTTTATCTGAGGATATTTCCTTTGTCACCATAGGCTTTAAGGCAATCCAAAATATCCCTTCTCAGATCCCCCAAAAACAGTGCGACCAAACTGCTGCATGAAAAGTATCATGTACCTCTGTGAGACGGATTCACACATCACAAAGCAGTTTCTCAATAAGCCTCTTTCTAGCTTTTTTCTGAGGATATTTCTTTTATCACCATAAGCCTCAATGTGCTCCGAAACATCCCATTGCAGATTCCAAGAAAACAGTGTGAGCAAACTGCTCAATGAAAAGATCATTGTAAGTCTGTGAAATGAGTTCACACATCACAAAGCAGATTATTGGAAAGTTCTTTTTGGTTTTTATCTGATTATACTTTCTTTGCTACCATTGACTTCAATGTGTTCTGAAATATCCTATTGCAGATTGCACAAAAACAGTGTTAGAAAACTGCTCAATGAAAAGAACGGTGTAACTCTGTGAGATGAATTCACACATCACAAAAAACTTTCTCAAAAAGTCTCTTTCTAGTTTTTATCTGAGTATGTTTCCTTTGTCAACATAGGCGTCAATGTGATCCAAAATATACCTTCTCAGTTTCCCCTAAAACAGCACTACCAAAATGATCCATTTAAAGAATTGTGTAACTCTGTGAGATAAATTAACACATCACAAAGTGGTTTCTCAGAAAGCTTCTTTCTAGTTTTTATGTGAAGATATTGCCTTGGTCACCATAACCTTCAATGCACTGAGAAATATTCCATTGCAGATTCCAAGAAAACAGTGTCAGCCGACTGCTAAATGAAAAGAACATTGTAACTCTGTGAGATGAATTCACATATTACAAAGCAGTTTCTCAGGAACGTTCTTTCCAGTATTTATCTAAGTATATTTCCGTATTCACCATAGGCCTCAATGCACTCCCAAACATCCGCTTGCAGATTCCATGAAAACAGTGTTAGCAAACTGCTCCATGAAAAGAAAGGTGCAACACTGGGAGATGAATTCCATCATCACCTAGCTTCTCAGAAAACTTCTTTATAATTTTTATCAGAGTATATTTCCTTTGTCACCACAGGCTTTAATGTGATCCAAAATACCTCTTCTCAGATTCCCCAAAAACAGTGATACCAAATTGCTCCTTGAAAAGAATCGTGTAACTCTGTGAGATGAATTCCCAAATCACAAAGCAGTTTCTCAGAAAACTTCTTTCCAATTTTTGTCTGAGATATTTCCTTTGTCACCATAAGCTTCAATGGGCTCTGAAATATCCCATTGCAGATTCCAAGAAAACAGTATTAGCACACTGCCTAATAAAAAGAACAGTGTAACTCTGTGAGATGAATTCACACATAACAAAGAAGTTTCTCAGAAAGCTTCTTTCTAGTTTTTATCTGAGGATAATTCCTTTATCACCATAGGCATCAATGTGCTCCAAAATATCCCTTTGCAGATTCCACAAAAACAGTGTTAGCAAACTGCTCCATGAAAAGAAAGGTGTAACTCTGTGAGGTGAATTCACACATCACAAGGAACTTTCTCAGAAAGATTCTTTCTAGTTTTTATCTGAGGATATTACCTTTGTCACCATAGGCTTCAATGTGATCCATAATATCCTATTGCACATTCCAAGAAAACAGTGTTATCAAACTGTTCAATGAAGAAAACTGTTTAGCTCTGTGAGATGAATTCACATATCAAAAGCAGTTTCTCAGAAAGCTTCTTTCCAGTTTTTATCTGAGGATATTTCCTTTGTCACCCTAGGCTTCAATGTGAGCCAAAACATCCATTCTCAGATTTTGCATAAACAGTGCTACCAAACTGCTCCATGAAAAGGGTCGTGTAGCACAGTGAGATGAATTCATAAACTGAAAGCAGTTTCTCAGAAAGCTTCTTTCTCGTTTTTATCTGAGGATATTTCCTTTGTCACCATAGGCTTCAAAGCGACAAAAAATATCCTTTCTCAAATTCCCCAAAAAGAATGCTAACAGACTGATTCATGAAAAGAATCGTGCAATGCTGTGAGATGAATTAACTCGTCTCAAAGCTGTTTGTCAGAACCCTTCTTTCTAGTTTTTACCTGAGGATAATTCCTTTGTTACTATATGCTTCAATGTAATCCATAATATCACATTGCAGATTCCAAGAAAACAGTGTTATCATACTGCTCAGTGAAAAGAACAGTGCAATTCTGGTAGATGAATTCATACAACACAAACCAGTTTCTCAGAAAGCTTCTTTTTGTTTTTATCTGAGGGTATTTCCTTTGTCACCATAGGCCTCTATGTGCTCCCAAATATCCTATTGCAGATTCCATGAAAACTGCATTATCAACCTGCTCAATGAAAAGAATGGTGTAGCTCTGTGAGATAAATTCACATATAACAAAGCATTTTCTCACAAAGCTTCTTTCTAGTTTTTATATGATGATATTTCCTTTGTCACCATAAGCTTCAATGCACTCAGATATATCCCATTGCAGATTTCAAGACAACAGTGTTAGCACACTGCTAAATGAAGAGAACAGTGTAACACTGTGAGATGAATTCACACATCAGAAAACCGTTTCTCAGAAAGTTTCTTTCTAGTTTTTATCTGAGGATTTATCGTTTTTCACCACAGGCCTCAATTTGCTCCCAAATATCCGTTTGCAGATTCCACAAAAACAGTGTTAGCGTACTGCTCCATGAAAAGAAAGGGGTAATACTGTGAGATGAATTTCCACACACATCACAAATAAGTCTCTCAGAAAGCTTCTTTATAATTTTTATCTGAGGATAATTCTTTTGTCTCCATAGGCTTCAATGCGATCCAAAATATCCAATTGCAGATTCCTGAAAAACAGTGCTACCAAATTGTTCCATGAAAGGAATCATGTAACTCTGTGAAATGAATTCAGAAATCACAAAGCAGTTTCTCAGAAAGCTTCCTTCAAGTTTTTGTTTGAGGATATTTTCTTTGTCACCATAAGATTCAATGCACTCCAAAATATCCCATTGCAGATTCCAAGAGAACACTGTAAGCAGACTTCTAAATGAAAACTCTGTTAAATGAGTTCAGACATCAAAAAACAGTTTCTCAGAAAGCTTCTTTCGAGTTTTGATCTGAGGATATTTCCCGTTTTCACCATAGGCCTCAATGCATTCCAAAATATCCCTTTGCAGATTACACGAAAACAGTGTCAACAAACTGCTCCATGAGAGAAAGCGGTAACACTGTGAGATGAATTCCCACATCATGAACAAGTTTCTCAGAAATATCCCTTCTCAGATTCCCCCAAAAATTGCTACCAAACTGCTCCATGAAAAGGAATCATGTAACTGTGTGAAATGAATTCAGAAATCACAAAACAGTTTCTCAGAAAGCTTTTTCATAGTTTTTTTCTGAGGGTATTCCCTTTGTCACCATAAGCTTCAATGCGGTCCAAAATATCCTTTCGCAGATTCCAAGAAAACAGTGTTAGCAAACTGGTCAATGAAAAGAAGAGTGTAACTCTGTGAGTTGAATTTACACAACACAATGCAGTTTCCAGAAAGCTTCCTTTTCGTTTGTATCTGAGGATATTTCCTTTGTCACCACAGGCTTCATTGCACTCCCAAATATCCTATTGCAGATTCCACAAGAAAAGTGTTAACAAACTGCTCATTGAAAAGAATGGTGGAGCTCTGTGAGATGAATCCACATCATGAAGCAGGTTTTCAGAAAACTTCATTCTCTTTTTTTGTCTGAGGATATTTCCTTTTCCACTATAGGCCTCAAAGCACTCTAAAATGTCCCTTTGCAGATTTCACTAAAACAGTGTTAGAAGCTGCCCTATAAAAAGTAAGGTGTACCTCTGTGAGATGCATTCACACTTCACAAAGAATTTTGTCATAATGCTTCTTACCAATTTTTATCTGAGGACAGTTTCTTAGTCACCATAGGCTTCAAAGGGATCCAAACTATCCCTTCTCAGATTCCCCAAAAACAGTGCAAAAAAACTGACCCATGAAAAGTGTCTTGTAACACAGTGAGATGAATTAACACATCACAAAGCGGTTTCTCCCAAAGCTTATTTCTAGTTTTTATATGAGGATATTTCCTTTGTCACCAAAAGCTTCAATGTGCTCCAAAATATCCCATTGTAGATTGCAAGAAAACAGTGTTAGCAAACTGCTCAATGAAAAGAGCGGTGTGATCCTGTGACATGAATTCACACATTGCAAAGCAGTTTCTCAGAAAGCTTCTTTTTGGTTTTTTTCTGAGTATATTTTCTCTGTCACCATAGGCCTCAATGTTCTCCAAAATAACCTATTGCAGAATCCAAGAGAACTGGCTATCAAACTGCTCAATGAAAAGAATGGTGCAACTCTTTGATATGAATTCACACATCATAAAGCAGTTTCTCAGAAAGCTTCTTTCTAATTTTTATCTGAGGACATTTCTTTTTTCACGATAGGCCTCTATGTGCTCCCAAATATCCCTTTGCAGATTCCACACAAACAGTGTTACCAGACTGCTCCATGAAAAGAAAGGTGCAACTCTGTGAGATGAATTCAAACATCAAAAAGAACTTTCTCAGAAAGCTTCATTATAGTTTTTATCTGAGGATATTTCCTTTCTCATCAAAGACTTCAATGCGATCCAAAATATCCCTTCTCAGTTTCCCTAAAAAGAGTGCTACCAATCTGCTCCATGAAAGGAATCGTATAACTCTGTGAGATGTATTCACAAATAACAAAGCAGTTTCTCAGAAAGTATCCTTCTACTTTTTGTCTAAGGATATTCCCCATAAGTTTCAATATGCTCCAAAATATCTTATTGCAGATTCCAAGAAAACAGTGTTAACAAACTGCCAAGGAGAGGAACAGTGTAACAATGTGAATTGAATCCATACATCACAAAGCAGTTTTTCAGAAAGTTTCTTTTTGGTATGTCTCTGAGGATATTTTCTTTGTCATTATAGGCATCAATGCACTCCAAATATCCTATTGCAGATTCCACAAAACCAGTGTTATCAGACGGCTCAATGAAAAAGAAAAGTGCAGTGTAATTCTGTGAGATGAATTCACACATCACAAAACAGTTTCTCAGAAAGCTTCTTTTTTTTTTTCCTATGAGGATATTTCCTTTTTCACTATAGGCCTCAGTGCCTTCCCAAATATCCCTTTGCAGATTCCATGAAAACAGTGTTATCAAACTGCTCATTGAACAGAACGGTGTAACTTTGTGAGATGAACTCACACATCACAAAGAACTTTCTCAGAAAGCTTCCTTCTATTTCTTATCTGAGGATATTTCCTTTGTCACCATAGGTGTCAATGTGATACAAAATAACCCTTCTCAGATTCCCCCAAGAACAGTTCTTCCAAACTGATCCAAGAAAAAAAAGCTGTAACTCTGTGAAATGAATTCATAAATCAGAAAGCAGTTTCTCAGAAACCTACTTTCTAGGTTTTCTCTGAGGATATATCATTGTCACTGTCATATTCAATTCGCTCTGAAATGTCACATTGTGGATTCAAAGGAAACAGTGTTAGCAAACTGCTCAATAAAGAGAACAGTGTAACTCTGTGAGGTGAATTCACACATCCCAAACCTGTTTCTCAGAAAGCTTCTTTCTAGTTTTTATCTGAGGATATTTTCTTTTTCACCATATTCCTCAAAGTACTCCCATATATCCCATTGCAGATTCCAAGACAAAAGTGTTAGCAAACTTCACAATGAAAAGAATGGTGTAACTCTGTAAGATGAATTCACACATCACAAGCAGTTTCTAGAAAGCTTCTTTTTGGTTTTAATCTGAGGATATTTCCTTTGTCAATGTACGCTTCAAAGTGCCTCCAAATATACTATTACAGATTCCACAAAAACAGTGTTATCAAACAGCTGATTGAAAAGAACAGTGTAACTCTGTAAAATGAATTCACACATCACAAAACAGTTTCTCAGGAAGCTTATCTCTAATTTTTATCTGAGAATATTTTTTTTTTTCACTACAGGACTCAATGCGCTCCCAAATATCATACTGCAGATTCCATGAGAAGAATGTTATCAAACTGCTCAATGAAAAGAATGGTGTAACACTGTAAGATGAATTCACATATTGAAAATCAGTTTCTCAGAAAGCTTCTTTCGAGTTTTAATCTGAGGATATTTCCTTTGTCACCACAGGCTTCAATGTGATCCCAAATACCCCCTCTCAGATTCCGAAAAAACAGTGCTACTAAACTGCTCCATGAAAAGAATGGTGTAACTCTTTGAGATGAATTTGCACATCAGAAAACTAATTCTCAGGAAGCTTCTTTTTAGTTTTTATCTGAGGATATTTTCTTTTTCACCATATTCCTCAATGCGCTCTGGAATATCCCATTGCAGATTCCACAACAAAAGGGTTAGGAAACTCTCAATGAAAAGAACAGTGCAACTCTGTGAGATGAATTCACACATCACAAAGCAGTTTCAAAGAAACCTTCTTACGGCTTTTTATCTGAGGATATTTCCTTTGTAACCATAGGCTTCAATGTGCTCCCAAATACCCTATTGCAGATTCCATGCACAGTGAAATCAAACTGCGCAATTAAAAGAATGGTGAAACTCTGTGAGATGAATTCACATATCACAAAGCAGTTTCTCATAAAACTTCTTTCAATTTTTTATCTGAGGATATTTCCTTTTTCACAATATGCCTCAATGCGCTCCAAAATACCCCTTGGCAGATGCCACCAATGCAATGTTAGCAAACTGCTCCATGAAAAGAAAGGTGTAACTCTGTGAGATGAACTCACACATCACAGAAAACTTTCTCAGAAAGCTTCTCTCTGGTTTTTATCTGAGGATATTTCCTTCATCACCATAGGTGTCAATGTGATACAAAATATCCTTTCTCAGATTCCCCAAAAACAGTTCTACCAAACTGATCCATGAGAAAGAAGCTGTAACTCTGTGAGATGAATTCACAAATCAGAAAGTAGTTTCTCAGAAACCTTCTTTCTAGGTTTTCTCTGAGGATATATCCTTTGTCACCATCAGCATCAATGTGCTCCAAAATGTCAAATTGCGGATTCCACGAAAACAGTGTTAGCAATCTGCCCAATGAAGAGAACAGTGTAACTCTGTGAGATTAATTCACCCATCACAAAGCTGTTTCTCAGAAAATTTCTTTCTAGTTTTTATCTGAGAATATTTCCTTTTTAACCATAGGCCTCAATGTGCTCGTGAATATCCCTTTGCAGATTCCATGAAAACAGTGTTAGCAAACTTTTCCATGAAAAGAAAGGTGTAAATCTCTGAGATGAATTTACACATCATAATGCAGTTTCTCAGAAAGCTTCTTTTTAGATTTTGTCTGAGGATATTTCCTCTGTCACTGTAGGCTTCTATGTGATCCAAAATATCCCTTCTCAGATTCCCCGAAAACAGTGCTACCAAACTGCTCAATGAAAAGAATGGTGTAACTCTGTGAGATGAATTCACACATCACATAGAAGTTTCTCGGAGAGCTTCCTTCTAGTTTTTATCTGATTATATTTCCTTTTTCACCATATTCCTCAATTCACACATCACAATGCAGTTTCTCAGAAAGCTTCTATCTAGTTTTTACCTGAGGATATTTCATTTTTCACCAGAGGCCTCAACTCGCTCCCAAATACCCCTTTGTAGATTCCATGAAAACAGTGTTAGCAAACTACTCCATGGAGAGAATGGTGTTACTCTGTGAGATGAATACATGAATCACAAGTTTCTCAGAAAGCTTCTTTCCAGTTTTCATCTGAGGATATTTCCTCTATCACAATAGACTTCACTGAAATCCAAAATATCCCTTCTCAATTTCTCCATAAACAGTGTTACCAAACTGATCCATGAAAAGAATCATGTAACTCTGTGAGATGAATTAGCACAACACAAAGTGCTTTCTCAGAAAGCTTCTTTCTAGTTTTTATATGAGGATATTTCCTTCGTCAAATTAAACTTCAAAACACTCCACAATATCCCATTGCAGATTCCAAGAAAACAGAGTTATCCAACTGTTAAATGAAAAGAAGAGTGCAACTCTGTGAGATGAATTCACACATCACAATGCAGTTTCTCAAAAAGATTCTTTCTGTTTTATATCTGTGGATATTTCCTTTTTCACCATAGGCCTCAATGCACTCCCAAATATTCCTTTGCAGATTCCACGAAAAGAGTGTGATCAAACAGCTCAATGAAAAGAATGGTGTAAATTTATGAGATGAATTCGCAAATAAAAAGCAGTTTCTCAGGAAGCTTCTGTCTAGTTTTTGTGGATATTTCCTTTGTCACCATAAGCTTCAATGCTCTCCAAAATGTGCCCTTACAGATTCCAAGAAAACAGTGTTGTCAACTGATCAATGAAAAGAACAGTGTAATTTTGTGAGATGAGCTCACACATCACTAAGTAGTTTCTCAGAAACTTTCTTTTTGTGTTAATCTGAGGATGTTTCCTTTGTAACCATAGGCTTCAATACGTTCCCATATATCCTATTGCAGATTCCACGAAAACAGTGTTATTAAACAGCTTGATGAAAAAAACAGTGTAACTCTGTAGATGAATTCACACATCACAAAGCAGTTTCTCAGAAAGCTTCTTTCTAATTTTTCTCTGAGGATATTTCTTTTTTCACTATAGGCCTCAATGCGCTCCCAAATATCCCTTTGCAGATTGCACGAAAACAGTGTTCGCAAACTGCTCAATGAAAAGTACAGTGTAACTGTGTGAGATTAATTTACACATCAGAATGCAGTTTCTCAAAAAGCTTCTTTCTAACTTTTATCCGAGGATGTTTAGTTTTTCTCCATGGCTCTCAATGCCCCTCAAAATATCCCTTTCCAGATTCCATGAAAACAGTGTTAGCAAATGGCTCCATGTAAAGAAAAGTGTAACTGTGAGATGAATTCACACATCACAGAGAACTTTCTCAGAAACCTTCTTTCTAGTTTTTATCTGAGGATATTTCCTTTGTCAAGATAGGTTTCAATGCAATCCAAAATAGCCCTTCTCAGATTCCCCAAAAACTGTGTTACCAAACTGATTCATGAATAGAATTGTGTAACTCTGTGAGATGAATTAACGGATCACAAAGCAATTTCTCAGAAAGCTTCTTTCTTCTTTTTCTATTAGCATATTTCCTGTGACACCATAAGCTTCAATGCGCTCTGAAAAATCCCATTGCAGATTCATAGAAAACAGTGTGAGCACACTGCTCAATAAAAAGAACAGTGTGACACACTGGGATGAATTCACACATCACAACAGTTTCTCAGAAATGGCCTTTTTGGTTTTTATCTGAGGATATTTCCTTTGTCACCATAGGCTTCAATGTGCTCTCAAACGTCCTGTTGGAGATTCCAAGAAAACCGTGTTAGTAAAGTACTCCATGGAAAGAAAGGTGTTACTCTGTGAGATGAATTCACACATCACAAAGCAGTTTCTCAGAAAGCCTCTTTCTACTTTTTCTATGAGGATATTTCCTGTGTCTCCATAAGCTTCAATGCACTCCAAAATATCCCATTGCAGTTTGCTTGAAAAATAGTGTTATCAAACTGCTCAATGAAAAGAATGGTGTAACTCCATGAGATGAATTCACAAATCACAAAACAGTTTCCAAGAAAGCTTCTTTCTATATTTTGTCTGAGGCTATTTCATTTTTCACCTTAGGCCTCAATGCACTCACAAATGTCCCATTGCAGAGTCCACGAAAAAAGTGTTAGCAAACTTCTCAATGAAAAGAATGATGTAGCTCTGTGAGATGAATTCACACATCACAGACCAGTTTAACGGAAATATTCTTTTTGGTTTTTATCAGAGGACATTTCCTTTTTCACCATAATCCTCCATGCGCACCCAAATATTCCTTTGTAGTTTCCTTGAAAACACTGTTAGCAAACTGCTCCATGAAAAGAAAGGTGTAACTCTATGAGATGAATTCACACATCAGAGAGTCGTTTCTCTGAAAGATCCTTTCTAGTTTTTATCTGAAAATATTTCCCTTGTCACCATAGGCTTTGATGCGATCCAAAATATCCCTTTTCAGATTCCCCAAAAACAGTGCTACCAAATTCATCGATGAAATGGATCATGTAACTCTGTGAGATGAATTAACACATCACAGAGTGGTTCCTCGGAAAGCTTCTTTCCTGTTTTTATCTGATTATATTTCCTTTGTCACAAAAAGCTGCAATGTGCTCTGAAATATCAGATTGCAGATTGCAAGAAAAGACTGTTAGCAAACTTCTCAATGAAAAGAACAGTGTAACTCTTTGAGTTGAATTCACACATCACAAAACAGTTTCTCAGAAAGCTTCTTTTTGGTTTTTGTCTAAGGAAATTTCCTTTGTCACCATACACTTCAATGCACTCCCAAATATCCTATTACAGATTCTTCCTAAATAGTGTTAGCAAACTGCTGCAAGAAAAGAATTGTGTAAGTCTGTGAGATAAATTCACACATCACAAAGCAGTTTCTCGTTAAGCTTATTTCTACTTTTTAACTGAGGTTATTTCCTTTGTCACCGTAGGCTTCAATGCAATTCAAAATATCTTTTCTCAGATTCCCCCAAAAACAGTGCTACCAAACGTATCCATGAAAAGAATCATGTAATTCTGTGAGTTGAATTCACACATCACAAAGTAGTTTCTCAGAGAGTTTCTTTCTACTTTTTATATGAGGATAATTCATTTTCACTATAGGCTTCAACGTGATCCAAATACCCCTCTTCAGATTCCCCAAAAATTGCTACCAAACTGCTCCATGAAAAGAATCACGTAATTCTATGAGATCAATTCACAAATCCCCAAGCAGATTGTCAGAAAGCTTCTTTCTAGTTTTTGTCTGGGGATATTTCCTTTTCCACTATAGTCCTCAACGTGTTCATGAATATCCCTTTGCAGATTCCATGCAAATGGTGTTAGAAAACTGCTAAATGAAAAGAAAGTTGTAAACCTGTTAGAGGAATTCACACATCATAGAGCAGTTTCTCAGGAACATTATTTTTGGGTTTTGCTGAGGATATTTCCTTTCTCATGCTAGGCATCAATGTGCTCCAAAATATCCTATTACAGATTCTGCAGAAAGAATGTTAGCAAACTGCTCCAAGAAAAGAATCCTGTAACTATGCGAGATGAATTCACACATCACAAAGCAGTTTCTCAGAAAGCTTCTTTCTAGTTTTTATCTGAGGATATTTCTTTTTTCTCCATGCACTCCTGAATATCCTATTGCAGATTCCATGACAAATCTGTTAGCAAACTTCTCAATGAAAAGAACGGTGTAACTCTGTCAGATGAATTCACAAGTCACAGAGCAGTTTCTCAGAAAGTTTCCTTCCAGTTTTTATATGAAGATATTTCCTTTTTCAGCATATGACTCAATTCGCTCCAAAATCTCCCTTTGGAGATTCCACGAAAACAGTGTTAGAAAGCTGCTCCATGAATAAAAGATGTTATTCTGTGAGATGAATGTACACATCACAAAGAAGTTTCTCAGAAACATTCTTTCTAGTTTTTATCTGAGAATATTTCCTTTGTCACTATAGGCTTAAACACAAACCAGAATATCTCTTCTGAGTTTCCCCAAAAACTGTGCTACCAAACTGCTCCGAGGAAAAAATGGTGTAACTCTGTGAGATGAATTCACACATCACAAAGCAGTTTCACAGAAAAGTTCTTTTGGTTTTTATCTGAGGGCAATTCTTCTGTCACATAGACTTCACTGTGCTCCCAAATACCCTATTGCAGATTCCAAAAAAACAGTGTTATCAAACTGCTCAATGAAATGAGCGGTGTAACTCTGTAAGATGAATTGACACATCACAAAGCAGTTTCTCAGAAACCTTCTTTCTAGTTTTTGTCGGAGTATATTTTCTTTTCCACCATAGGCCTCAATGTGCTTCCAAATATCTCTTTGCAGATAAAATGAAAACAGTGTTAGCAAACTGCTCCATGAAAAGAAAGGTGTAATGCTGTGTGGTGAATTCAGACATCATAAAGAACTTTCTCAGAAAGCCTCGTTCTAGTTTTTATCTGAGGATATTTCCTTTGTCACCATAGGATTCAAAGCAATCAAAAAATATCCCTTCTCAGATTCCCCAAAAACAGAGCAATCAAACTGATCCATGAAAAGATTGGCGTATCTTTGTGAGATGAATTCACACATCACAAACCTGTTTCTCAGAAAACTTTTTTCTGGATATCCCTTTACAGATTCCATGAAAAATGTGTTCGTGAACTTCTCAATGAAAAGAACGTTGTAACTCTGTGAGATGATTTGACACATCACAAAAAAATTTCACAGAAAACTTATTTTGGTTTTTATCTGAGGATATATCCTTTGTCACTTGCAAGCTTCAAAGCACTCCCAAATATCCTATTGCAGATTCCACAAAAACAGTGTTATCAAATTGCTCAATGAAGAGAATGGTGTAATCTGTCAGATGAACTCACACATCACCAAGCAGTTTCTCAGAAAGCTTCTTTCTAGTTTTAATCTGAGGATATTTCCTTTTTCACTGTAGGCCTCAATGTGCTCCCAAATATCCCTTTGCAGATTCCATGAAAACAGTGTTAGCAAACTTCTCCATGAAAAGGCAGGTGAAATTCTGTGAGGAGGAATTGACACTTCAGAAAGAACTTTCTCAGAGAGCTTATTTCTAGTTTTTACCTGAGAATGTTTCCTTTGTCACCATATACTTCAATGCAATCCCAAATATCCATTCTGAGATTTCCCATAAACAATACTACCAAACTGTTCCATGAAAAGAAACTTGTAACTTTGTGAAATGAATTAACACATAAAAAATCAGTTTCTCAGAACGCTTCTTTCTAGATTTTACATGAGGATATTTTCTTTGTCACAATAAGCTTCAATGCGTTCTGAAATATCCCACTGCAGATTCCACGAAAACAGTGTTATCAAACTACTCAGTGAAAAGAGCAGTGTAACTCGATGAGATAAAATCACATATCACAAAGCAGTTTCTCAGAAAGCTTCATTCTAGTTTTCATCTGAGGATATTTCCTTTGTCACTATAGGCATCAATGCCATTTATAATATCCCTTCTCTGATTCCCCAAAAACAGTGTTACCAAACTGATCCATGAAAAGAATAGTGTATCTCTGTAAGATGAATTCACACATCACAAAGCTGTTTCTCAGAAAGTTTCTTTCTAGTTTTTATCTGAGGATATTTCCTTGTTCACCATATTCTCCAAGGTGCTCCAGAATATCCCATGGCAGATACCATGAATAAAGTGTGACTAAACTTCTCAATAAAAAGAATGGTGTAACTCTGTGAGACGAATTCACACATCACAAAGTAGTTTGACAGAAAGCTTCTTTTTGGTTTTTGTCAGAGGATATTTCCTTTGTCACCATAGGCTTCAATGCACTCCAAGATATACTATTTCAGATTCCACGAAAACAGTGTTATCAAACTGCACAATGTAAAGAATCGTGTAACTCTGTAAGATGAACTCACAAATCACAAAACAGTTTCTCAGAAAGCTTCTTTCTAGTTTTTATCTGAAGATATTTCCTTTTTCACTATAGGCCTCAATGTGCTCCCAGATATGCCTTTGCAGATTACATGATAAAAGTGTTAACAAACTGCTCCATGAAAAGAAAGTTTTAAATTTGTGAGATGAATTTACGCATTACAAAGCAGTTTCTCAGACAGCTTCTTTTTGGTTTTTGACTGAGGATAATTCCTTTGTCACCATAGGCTTCAATGTACTCCCAAATATCCTATTGCAGATTCCACAAAAACTGTGTTAGCAAACTGTTCCAAGAATAAAATCGTGTAACTCTGTGATGTGAATACACACATCACAAAGCAGTTTCTCAGAAAGCTTCCTTCTAGTTTTTGTGTGAGGATAATTTCTTGCCACCATTTGCCACGGTGCTCTCACGAATATCCCTTTCCAAATTCCATGAAAATAGTGTTAGTAAACTTCTCTATGAAAAGAAGGAGTAAATCTGTGAGATGAATTCACACATCACAAAGTAGTTTCTCAGAAAGCTTTCTAATTTTTATCTGAGGATAATTCCTTTGTCACCATAGTCTTCAATACGATACAAAATATCCCTTCTCAATTTTCCCAAAAACAGGCTACCAAACTACTCCATGAAAAGAATGGTGTAACTCTGTGAGATGAATTCACACATCACATAGCAGTTTCTTGGAGAGCTTCCTTCTAGTTTTTATCTGATTATATTTCCTTTTTCACCATATTCCTCAATGTGCTCCCGAATATGCCATTACAGTTTCCACGAAAAATGTGTTAGCAAACTTCTCAATAAAAAGAATGGCGTAACTCTGTGAGATGAATTCACACATCCCAAAGCGTTTCACAGAAACTTCTTTTTGGTTTTTATCTGAGAATATTTCCTTTGTCACCATAGGCTTCAATGTGCCAATTATCCTATTGCAGATTCCACGAAAACAGTATCATCAAACTGCTCAATGAAAAGAAAGGTGTAACTCTGTAAGACGAATTCACACATCCCAAAGAAGTTTCTCAGATAGCCTCTTTCTAGTTTTTGTCTGAGGATATTTCATTTATCATCAGAGGCATCAATGCACTCTCAAATATCCATTTGCAGATTCCACGAAAACAGTGCTAACAAACTGCTTCATGAAAAGGACCATGTAATTCTGTGACATGAATTCACAAATCACAAAGCACTGTCTATGAAAGCTTCTTTCTATTTTTTGTCTGAGGATATTTTGTTTTTCACCATAGACCTCAATGTGCTTGTGAATATCCCATTGCAGATTCCATGCAAAAAGTGTTAAGAAACTTTTCAATGAAAAGAACAGTGTAAGTCTGTGAGATGAATTCAACCATCACAAAGCAGTTTCACAGAAATCTTCTTTTTGGTTTTTATCAGAGGATATTTCATTTATCACCATAATCCTCCATGCACTCCCAAATATCTCTTTGCATATTCCATGAAAATAGTGTTAGCAAATGACTCCATGAAAAGAAAGGTGTAACACTGGGAGATGAATTCACATAACACAAAGTACTTTCTCAGAAAGATCCTTTGTAGTTTTTATCTGAAGATATATCCTTTGTCACCACAGGCTGCAATGTGATCCCAAATATCCCTACTCAGGTTTCAAAAAAAGAGTGCTCCCAAACTGATCCAAGAAAAGAATCGTGTAATTCTGTGAAATGAATTAACACATCACAAATCACAAGCTCATTCTCAGAGAGATTCTTTCCAGTTTTCATGTGAGGATAGTTCCTTCATCACCAAAAGTTTCAATGCACTCTGAAATATCCTAGTGCAGATTCCAAGAAAACAGTGTTAGCAAACTACTCAGTGAAAAGAACAGTGTAACTATGTGAGATTAATTCACGCATCACCAAACAGTTTCTCAGAAAGCTTCTATTTAGTTTTTATCTGAGGATATCTGCTTTTTCACCATAGGAATCAAATCGCTCCCAAAAATCCCTTCGCAGATTCTGCAATAACAGGGTTAGCAAACTGCTCCATGAAAAGAAAGGTGTAACTCTGTGAGATGAATTAACACATCACAAATCTGTTTCTCAGAAAGTTTCTTTCTAGTTTGTATATGAGGATATTTCCATTGTCACCAAAAGCTTCAATGCGCTCCAAAACTTCCCATTGTAGACTCCAGGAAACCAGTGTAGCAAACAGCTCAATGAAAAGAAAGGTGTAAATCTGTAAGATGAATTGACACATCACAAAGCAGTTTCTGAGAAAGCTTCTTTCCACTTTTTCACTGAGGATATTTCCTTATAAACCATAGGCCTCACTGCGCTTCCAAACATCACTTTGCAGATTCCATGAAAACTGTGTTAGCAGTCTGCTCCATCAACAGAAAGGTGATACTCTGTGAGGTGAATACACACATCACAAAGAAGTTTCTGAGAAATCTTCTTTCTATTTTTTATCTGAAGATATTTCCTTTGTCACCCTAGGCTTCAATGTGATCCAAAATATCATTTCTCAGATTCCCCAAAAACAGTGCTCCCACACTGCTCCATGAAAAGAATGGTGTAACTTTGTGAGATGAATTCACACATCACAAGGCTGTTTCTCAGACAGCTTCTTTACAGTATTTATCTGAGGATATTTCCTTTTTCTCCATATTCCTCAATGCGCTCTGGAATATCGCATTGCAGATTACACAAAAAACGTGATAGCAAACTTCTCAATGAAGAGACCACTGTAGCTCTGTGATATGAATTGACACATCACAAAACAGTTTCACGGAAAGCTTCTTTCTAGTATTTGTATGAGTATATTTCCTTTGTCAAGATATTCCTCAATGCACTCGTGAATATCCTTTTTCAGATTCCAAGAAAATAGTATTAGCAAACTCCTCTATGAAAGAAAAAGTGTAAATCTGTGAGATGAATTCACACATCACAAAGCAGTTTCTCAGAAAGATTCTTTTTGGTTTTTCTCTGAGGATATTTCTGCAGTCACTATAGGCTTCAATGCACTCCCAAATATCCTATTGCAGATTCCACGAAAACAGTGTTAGCAAACTACTCCATGGAAAGAAAGGTGTAACTCTGTGAGACGAATTGACACAACACAAAGCAGTTTCTTAGAAAGCTTCTTTTTGGTTTTTAACTTAGGATATTTCCTTAGTCACCATTGACTTCAATGCGCTCTCAAATATCCTATTGCAGACTCCACAAAAACAGTGTTATCAAACTGCTCAATGAAAATGATGCTATATCTCTGTAAGATATAGCACTCATCACAAAGCAGTTTCTCAGAAAGCTTTCTAGTTTTGATCTGAGTATACTTCCTTTATCACTATAGGCCTCAAAGTGCTCCCAAATATCCCTTCATAGATTCAAAGAAAACGTGTTAGCAAACGGCTTAATGAACAGAAAGTTGTAAATTTGTGACATGAATTCAATCATTACAAATAACTTTCTCAGAATGATTCTTTCTAGTTCTTATCTGAGGATATCTCCTTTGTCACCATAGGCTTCAATGTGATCCAAAATATCCCTTCTCAAATTCCCCAAAAACGGATCCATGAAAAGAATCGTGTAACTCTGTGAGATGAATTAACACATCACACAGCAGTTTCTCAGAAAGTTCCTTTCTAGTTTTCCTATGAGGATATTTCCTTTGTCATCATAAGCTTTATTGCACTCCAAAATATCCCAATGTACACTCCAGGACAACAGTGTTAGCAAAAGGCTCAATGAAAAGAACAGTGTAAATCTGTAAGATGAATTCACACGTCACAAAGCAGTTTCTCAGAAAGCTTTTTTCCACTTTTTATCTGAGGATATTTCTTTTTTCACCATAGGCCTCAATGCGCTCCCAAACATCCCTTCGCAGATTCCATGAAAACTGTGTTAGCAGTCTGCTCCATGAACAGAAAGGTGATACTTTGTAAGGTGAATACATACATCACAAAGAAGTTTCTGAGAAAGATTCTTTCTAGTTTTTATCTGAAGATATTTCCTTTGTCACCCAAGGCTTCAATGTGATCCAAAATATCTCTTCTCAGGTTCCCCAAAAACAGTGCTGCCAAACTGCTCCATGAAAAGAATGATGTAACTATGTGAGATGAATTCACACATCACAAAGCTGTTTCTCAGACAGCTTCATTCTAGTATTTATCTAAGGATATTTCCTTTTTCTCCATATTCCTCAATGTGCTCCAGAATATCCCATTGCAGATTCCACGAAAAAAGTGATAGCAACCTTCTCAATCAAGAGAATGGTGTAACTCTGTGATATGAATTGACATATCACAAAGCAGTTTTACAGAAAGCTTCTTTCTAGTATTTGTATATTTCCTTTTTCAACATATTCCTCAATGCACTCGTGAATATCACTTTTCAGATTCAATGAAAATAGTATTAGCAAACTGCTCCATGAAAGGAAAAGTATAAATCAGTGAGATAAATTCACACATCACAAAGCAGATTCTCAGAAAGATTCTTTCTCCTATTTTCTGAGGATATTCCCTTAATCACCATAGGCTTCAATGTGCTCCCAAATATTCTATTGCAGATTCCGTGAAAACAGTTTTAGCAAACTTCTTCATGAAAAGAAAGGTGTAACTCTGTGAGGTGAAATCACACATCACCAAGATCTTTCTCAGAAAGGTTCTTTCAATTTTTTATCTTAGGATGTTTCTTTTGTCACCATATGCTTCAATGTGATCCAAAATGTCCCTTCTGAGATTCCCCAAAAACAGTGCTACCAAACAGCTTCATGAAAATAATCGTGTAACTCTGTGAGATGAGTTCACAAATCACAAAGCTGTTTCCCAGAAAGTTTCTTTCTAGTTTTGCTCTGAGGATATTTCCTTTGTCACCATAACCTTCAATATGCTCCAAATTATCCTTTTGCCGATTCCATGAAAACAGTGTTAGCAAGCTGTTCAATGAAAAGAACGATGTAACCCTGTGAAATGAATTCACACATCACAAAACAGTTTCTCAGAAAGGTCTTTTCTAGTTTTTATCTGAGGATATTTCCTTTTTCAACATAGGGCTTAACACGCTCCCAAATATCCTTTTGCAGATTGCATGAAAACAGTGTTAGCAAACTGCTCAATGAAAAGAACAGTGAACTCTGAGATTAATTTACACATCACAAAGCAGTTTCTCATAAAGTTTCTATCTAGTTTTTATCTTAGGATATTTCCTTAGTCACTATAGGCTTCAAAGCGATCCAAAATATGCCTTCTCAGATTCCCCAAAAACAGTACTACCAAATGGTTCCATAAAAAGAATCTTGAAACTCTGGGAGATGAATTCACATATCACAAACAGTTTCTCAGAAAACATTTTTCTAGTTGTTTTTTGGAGGATATTTCCTTTGTCACCTAAAGTTTCAATGCGCTCCAAAGTATGCCTTGTAGATTCCACAAAAACAGTGTTTGCAAACTGCTCAATGGAAATAATGGTGTAACTCTGTGAGATGAATTCACAAATCACAAGGCAGTTTCTCAGAAAGCTTCTTACTAGTTTTTGTCTGAGGATATTTCCTGGTCACCATAAGCTTCAAAGTGCTCCTAAATATCCCATTGCAGATTCCAAGTGTTAGCAAAATGAACCATGAAAAGAAAGGTGTAACTCTGTGAGATGAACTCACACATTAAAAAGAACTTTCTCAGAAAGCTTATTTCTATTTTTTATCTGAGGATATTTCCTTTGTCACTGTAGGCTTCAATGCAATCCAAAATATCCCTTCTCAGATTCCCCAGAACAGTGCTACCAAACCAATCCAGAAAAGAATTATTTACTCAGTGGGAAGAATTAACATATCAAAAAAAGGTCTCTCACAAAGCTTCATTTAGTTTTGTATGAGGGTATTTTCTTTGTCACCTTAAGCTTCAATGCGCTCTCAAATAAACCTTTGCAGATTCCATGAAAACAGTATTAGCAAACTACTCAATGAAAAGTACAGTGTCACTCAGCGAGATGAATTCACACATCACAAAGCAGTTACTCAGAAAGTTTCTTTCTAGTTTTTATCTGAAGAGAGTTCCTTTTTTACCATAGGCCTCCAAGCACTCCCGAATATCCCTTTGCAGATTCCACGAAAACAGTGTTAGCCAATTGCTCCCTGGAAAGAAGGGTGTAACTCTGTGAGATGAACTCACACATCACAATGCAGATTTTTCAGAAAGCTTCTTTCTAGTTTTTATCTGAGGATATTTCTTTTGTCACCATAGGCTTCCATGAGATCCAAAATATCCCTCCTCCGATACCCCAAAAACAGTGCTGCCATAATGATTCATGAAAAGAATTTTGTATCTCTGTGAGATGAATTCACACGTTACAAGGTGATTTCTCAGGAAGCTACTTTCTCTTTTTTATCTGAAGATATTTCATTTTTCAGCATAGGCCTCAATGCACTCCCAAATATCTCTTTGCAGATTTCACGAAAACAGTGTTACCAACAGCTACATGCAAAGAGAGAAAGAAAGGTGTAACCCCGTGAGTTGAATTCAGACATCACAAAACAGTTTCTCCTAAAGCTTCTTTCTAATTTTTATCTGAGGATTATTCCTTTGTCACGATAGGTTTCAATGTGATCCAAAATATCCCTTTTCATATTCCCCAAAAACAGTGCTGCCTAAGTGATCCATGAAAAGAATAGTGTAACTCTGTGAGATGAATTAACACATGAATTAACACATCACAAAGTGATTTCTCAGAAAGATTCTTCCTAGGTTTTCTATGAGGACATTTCTTATGTCACCAAAATTTTCAATGCATTCCAAAATATCCCTTTTAAGATACCAAGAAAAGAGAGTTAGCAAACTGCTTGATGAAAACAATAGTGTAACACTGTGAGAGGAATTCACACAAAGCAGTTTCTCAGATAGCTTCGTTTTCCTTTTTCTATGAGGATGTCTGCTTTGTCACCTTAGGCTTCAATGCACTCCCAAATATCCTATAGCAGATTTCATGATAACAGTGTTATCAAGCTGCTAAATGAAAAGAATGGTGTAATTCTGTGAGATGAATTCACACATTACAAAACAGTTTCTCAGAAAGCTTCTTTTTGTTTCATCTATATTTCCTTTGTTACCAAAAACTTCAATGTGCTAAGAAATGCAGAGTGCAGATTCCAAGAAAACAGTGTAAGCAAACTGCTCAATGCAAAGTACAGTGTAACTCTGTGAGTTGAATTCACACGTCACAAAGCAGTTTCTCAGAAAGCTTCCTTCTAGTTTTTATCTGAGGATATTTCATTTCTCACTGTAGGCCTGAATGTACTCCCAAATATCCCTTTGCAGATTCCACAAAAACAGTGTTAGCAAACTGCCCCATGAAGATAGAGGTATAGCTCTGTGAGATGAATTCACACATCACAAAGATCTTTCTCAGAGAACTTCTTTCTAATTTTTATCTGAGGATACTCCCTTTGTCACGATAGGCTTCACTACGATCCAAAATATCCCTTCTCAGATTCCCTAAAAACAGTGCTACCAAACTGATCCATGAAAAGAATCATGTAACTCTGTGAGATGAATTAACACATCACGAAGCAGTTTTCTCAGAAAGCTTCTTTCTAGTTTTCATATGAGGATATTTCCTTTCTCACCGTAAGCTTCAATGCACTCTGAAATATCAAATCGCAGATTCCAAGAAAATAATGTTAGCAAACTGTTCAATGAAAAGTACAGAGTAATTCTGTGAGATGAAATCATGCATCAAAAAGGAGTTTCTCAGAAAGATGGTTACCAGTTTTTACCTCAGCATATTTCCTTTTTCACCATAGGCCTCAATGCACTCCCAAATATCCTATTGCAGATTAAACAAAAACAGTGTTGTCAAACTACTCAGTGAAAAGAACCATGTAATTCTCTGAGATGAATTCACACATCACAAAGCAGTTTCTCAGAAAGATTCTTTCTAGTTTTCATCTTAGTGTATTTTCTTTTTTACTATAGGCCTCAATGCACTCCCAAATATCCCATTGCAGATTCAAGGAAAACAATATTAGCAAACTGCCCCATGAAAAGAAAGGTGTAACGCTGTGAAATGAATTCACACATCACAATGTCCTTTCTCAGAAAGATTCTTTCTACTTTTTTTCTGAGGATATTTTCTTTGTCACCATGGTCTTCAATGTGATCCAAAATATCCCTTCTCAGATTCACCAAAAACGGTGCAGCCAAACTGCTCCATGAAAAGAATGATGTAACTATGTGAGATGAATTCACACATCACAAAGCTGAGTCTCAGACAGCTTCTTTCTAGTATTTATCTAAGGATATTTCCTTTTTCTCCATATTCCTCAATGTGCTCCAGAATATCCCATTGCAGATTCCACGAAAAAAGTGATAGCAAACTTCTCAATGAAGAGAACGGTGTAACTCTGTGATATGAATAGACACATCACAAAGCAGTTTCACAGACAGCTTCTTTCTTGTATTTGTATGAGTATATATACTTTTTCAACTTATACCTCAATGCACTCATGAGTATCTTTTCAGATTCCATGAAAATAGTATTAGCAAACTGCTCCATGAAAGAAAATGTGTAAATCTGTGGGATGAATTCACACATCACAAAGCAGATTCTCAGAAAGATTCTTTTTGTTTTTTTTTTTAGGATATTTCCTCAGTCACCATAGGCTTCAATGTGCTCCCAAATATTCTATTGCCAATTCCGTGAAAACAGCATTAGCAAACTTCTCCATGAAAAGAAAGGTGTAACTCTGTGAGGTGAAATCACACATCACAAAGAACTTTCTCAGAAAGCTTCTTTCAATTTTTTATCTTAGGATGTGTCTTTTGTCACCATATGCTTCAATGTGATCCAAAATGTCCCCTCTGAGATTCCTCAAAAACAGTGCTACCAAACAGCTTCATGAAAATAATCGTGTAACTCTGTAAGATGAGTTCACAAATCACAAAGCCGTTTCCCAGAAAGCTTCTTTCTAGTTTTTGTCTGAGGATATTTCCTTTGTCACCATAACCTTCAATGTGCTCCAAATTATTCCTTTGCCAATTCCATGAAAACAGTGTTAGCAAGCTGCTCAATGAAAAGAACAGTGTAACTCTGTGAAATGAATTCACACATCACAAAGCAGTTTCTCAGAAAGCTTTTTTCTAGTTTTTATCTGAGGATATTTCCTTTTTCAAGATAGGCCTCAATACGCTCCCAAATATCCCTTTGCAGATTGTACAAAAACAGTGTTAGCAAAGTGCTCAATGTAAATAATGGTGTATTCTGTGAGATTAATTCACACATCACAAAGCATTTTCTCATAAAGCTTCTTTCTAGTTTTCATCTTAGGATATTTCCTTAGTCATTGTAGGCTTCAATGCGATCCAAAATATCCCTTATCAGATTCCCCAAATACAGTGCTACCAAACTGTTCCATGAACAGAATCAGGTAACTCTGTGAGATGAATTCACATATCACAAAGCAGTTTCTCAGAAAGCTTCTTTCTAGTTTTTATATAAGGGTATATCCTTTGTCACCATAGGCTTCAATGAGCTAAAAAAAAATCCCTTTGCAGATTTCAAGAAAACAGTGTTAGCAAACTGCCCCATGAAAAGAAAGGTGTAACTCTGTGAGAATAATTCACACATTACAGAGAACTTTCTCAGAAAGCTTATTTCTATTTTTTATCTGAGGATATTTCCTTTGTCACCATAGGCTTCAATGCGATTCAAAATATTCCTTCTCAGATTCCCAGAAACAGTGCTACCAAACTGATCCAGAGAAAAATAGTTTAACTCAGTGGTAATAATTAATACATCACAAAGTGGTTTCTCAGAAAGTTTCTTTTTAGTTTTTGTATGAGGGTAATCCCTTTGTGAACTTAAGCTTCAATGTACTCTGAAATATCCCATTGCAGATTCCAGAAAACAGTGTTATCAATCTGCTCAATGAAAAGAAAGGTGTAACTCTGTGATGTGAATTTGCACATCACAAAGAACTTTCTCAGAAAGCTTCTTTCTAGTTTTTATCTGAGGATATTTCCTTTTTCACCATAGGCTTTAATGCAATCCAAAGCATCCCTTCTCAGATTCCCCAAAAAGTGTGATCAAATTGATCCAAGAAAAGAATCACATAACTCTGTGAGATGAATTCACAAATCACACAGCAGTTTCTCAGAAAGTATCTATCTAGTTTTTGTCTGAGGCTGATTCCATTTCCACAGTAAGTTTCAATGCACTCTGAAATATCCCATTGCAGTTTCCAAGAAAATAGTGTTAACATACTGCTCAATGAAAAGAACAGTGTAATTCTGTGAATTGAATTCACACATCACAAAGCGGTCTCTCAGAATGCTTCTTTAGTTTTTTGCTATGAAGATATTTCCTTTATCAACATAGGCTTCAATGTGCTCCCAAATATCTTATTGCAGATTACATGAAAACAGTGTTATCAATCTGCTAAATGAAAAGGAAAGTGTAACTCTGTGAAATGAATTCAGACATCACAAAGAAGTTTCTCAGAAAGATTCATTTTGATTTTTCCATGAAGATATTTCCTTTTTCAAAATAGGCCTCAATGCACTCCCTTATATCCCTTTGTAGATTCCACGAAAACTGTGTTCACAAACTGCCCCATGAAAGGAAACATGTAACTATGTGAGATGAATGAACACATCTCAAAGAACTTTCTCAGATTGCTTTTTCCTAGTTTTTATCTGAGGATACGTCCTTTGTCACCATAGGCTTCAATGTGCTCCGAAATATCCCATTGCAGATTCCAAGAAAACAGTGTTTTAGCAAACAGCTCAATGAAAAGAACAGGGTATCTCTCTGACATGAATTCACACATCACAAAGCAGTTTCACAGAAATGTATTTTATAGTTTTTGTGTGAAGGTATTTCCTTTTCCACAATAAGCTTCATTGCACTCCAAAATATGCCATTTTAGATTCCAAAAAAGCAGTTTTAGCAAAATACCTCATGAAAAGAACAGTGCAACCCTCTGTGTTGAAATCAAACACCACAAAGCAGTTTCTCAGAAAGTTCCTTTCCAGTTTTTCTATGAGGATATCTCCTTTTTCACTATAGGCCTCAAAGCACTCCCAAGAATCCCTTTGCAGATTCCACCAAAACTGTGTTAGCAAACTGCTCCATGAAAAGTAAAGTGTAAGTCTGTGAGACAAATTCATGCAACACAAAGAACTTTCAGAGAAAGGTTCTTTCTAGTTTTTATCTGAGGATATTTTCTTTGTCACCATAGGCTTCAAAACATTAAAAAATATCCTTTCTCAGATTCCCCAAAAACAATGCTAACAGATTGATCCATGAAAAGAATCGTGTTACACTGTGAGATGAATTAACACATCTCATAGCAGTTTCTTAGAAATCTTTTTTCTGGTTTTTATATGAGTATATTTTCTTTGTCACCATAGGCTTCAATACGATCCAAAATATCCCTTCTCAGATTCTCCAAAAACAGTGCTAACAAACTGCTCCATGAAAAGGATCGTGAAACTCTGAGATGAATTCACAAATGACAAAGGATTTTCTCAGAAAGTTTCTTTCTAGTTACAGTCAGAGGATATTTACTTTATCTTTATTATTATTATTATACTTTAAGTTCTAGGGTACATGTGCACAATGTGCAGGTATGTTACATATGTATACTTGTGCCATGTTGGTGTGCTGCACCCATCAACTCATCAGCACCCATCAACTCGTTATTTACATAAGGTATAACTCCCAATGCAATCCCTCCCCTCTCCCCCCTCCTCATCATAGGCCTTGGTGTGTGATGTTCCCCTTCCCGGGTCCAAGTGATCTCATTTTCAGTTCCTACCTATGAATGAGAACATGCGGTGTTTGGTTTTCTGTTCTTGTGATATGCACTCCGAAATATACCATTGCAGATTCCAAGAAAGTAGTGTTAGCAAACTGCTCATTGAAAAAAACAGTGTAACTCTGTTAGATGAATGAAACAGTGTAATTCTCTGAATTGAATTCACACGTCAGAAAGCAGATTCTCAGAAAGCTTCTTTTTGGTTTTTCCATGAAGATATTTCCTTTGTCACCAAAGGCATCAATGCGCTCCCCAATATCCCTTTGCACATTCCATGAAAAACGTGTTATCAAACTGCTCCATGAAAGGAAATGTCTCTCTCAGTGAGATAAATTCACAGATCACAAAGAACTTTCTCAGAAAGCTTCTTTTCAGTTTTTATCCGAGGATATTTCCTTAAACACCATAGGCTTCATGCGACCCAAAATATACCTTCTCAGATTCCCCAAAAACACTGCTACCAAACTGCTCCTTGAAAAGAATCCTGTAACTCTGTGAGATGAATTCACAAAATGGTTCCTCGAAAAACTACTTTCTAGTTATTATATGAGGATATTTTCTTTGTCACCATAAGCTTCAATGCACTCCGAAATATCCCATTGCAGATTCCAAGTAAACAGTGTTAGCAAACTGCTCAATGAAAAGAACAGTGTAACTCTCTGACATGAATTCACACATCACAAAGCAGTTTCTCAGAAAGCTTCTTTTTACTTTTTCTCTGAGGATATTTCCTTTTCACAATAAGCTTCAATGCACTCTGAAATAAGCCATTGCAGATTCCAAGAAACCAGTGTTAGCAAACTGCTCAGTGAAAAGATCAGTGTAACTCCATGAGATCATTTGACAAAACAAAAAGCAGTTTCTCAGAAAGGTTCTTTTTCATATTTATCTGAGGATATTTCCTTTGTCACCATAGGCTTCAATGCACTTCCAAATATCCTATAGCAGATTGCACACAAAAAGTGTTATCAAACTTCTCAATGAAAAGAATGCTGTAGCTCTGTGAGATGAATTCACACATCACAAAGCAGTTTCTCAAAAATCTTCTTTCTAGTATTTATCTGAGGATATTTAAGTTTTCACTATATGCCACAATGTGTTCAAAAATGTCCCTTTGCAGATTCCACGAAAACAGTGTTTGCAAACTACTCCATGAAAAGAAAAGTGTAACTCTGAGAGATGGATTCACGCATCACAAAGAACTTTATCTTGTCTTCTTTCTAGTTTTTATCTGAGGATATTTCCTTAGTCACCACAGTCTTCAATGCAATCCAAAATATCCCTTCTCAGTTTCCCCAAAAACAGTGCTACCAAATTGATAAAAGAAAAGAATTGTGTAACTGTGTGAGATGAATTAACACATCTCAAAGCAGGTCTCAGAAAGCTTCTTTCTAGTTTTTATATGAGGATATTTCCTTTCTCACCATAAGCTTCAATGTGATCCAAAATAACCCTTCTAAGTTTCCCCAAAATGCTGCTGTCAAACTTATCCATGAAAAGAATCATGTAACTCTGTGAGATGAATTCACAGATCACAAAGCAGTTACTCCAAAAGTTTCTTAGAAAGAAACTAGAAGTTTTTGTCTCAGGATATTTCCTTTTTCACAATAAGCTTCAATGAACTCTGAAATATCCCATTGCTGATTCCAAGAAAACAGTGTTAGCAAACTGCTCAATGAAAAGAACAGTGTAATTCTGTGAGTTGAATTCACACCTCAAAGAGCCATTTCTCAGAAGGCATCTTTTTGTTTTTTCTATGAGGATATTTCTTTTGTCACCATGGGGTTCAAAGAACTCCCAAATATCCTACTGCAGACTCCATGAAAACACTGTTATCAAACTGCACCATGGAAAGAATGGTGTAACTCTGTGTGATGAATTCACATATCCAAAGCATTTTCTCAGAAATCCTCTTTCTAGTTTTCATTGGAGGATATTTACTCTTTCATTATAGGCCTCAATACGCTCCCAAATATCCCTTTGCAGATTCCATGAGAACTCTGTTAGCAAATTGCTCCATGAAAACAATGGTGTAACTCTGTGAAATGAATTCACACATCCAAGGAACTTTCTAAGAAAGCTTCTTTCTAGTTTTTATCTGAGGATATTTCCTTAGTCACCATAGGCTTCAATGTCATCCAAAACATGCCTTCTGATATTCCCAAAAAACAGTGCTACCAAACTGATCCATGAAAATAATCGTGTAACTCTGTGAGATGAATTAAATAATCACAAAGTAGTTTCTCAGAAAGGTTCTTTCTAGTTATTTTCTGAGGGTATTTCCTTTTTCACCTTAGGCCTCAATCTTATAACTCTGTGAGATGAATTCACAAATCACAAAGCAGTTTCTCTGAAAGTTTCTTTCTACTTCTTGTGTGAGGATAATTCCTTTTTCACAATAAGCTTCAATGCAGTCCTAAATATTCCATTGCAGATTCCAAGAAAACAGTGTTAGCAAACTGCTCAATGAAAACAACAGCGCAGCACTCTTACATGAATTTACACATCACAAAGCCATTTCTCAGATGTCTTCTTACTAGTTTTTGTCTGAGGATATTTCCTTTTTCACAATACACTTCAATGCGCTCCAAAATATGCCATTGCTGATTCTAAGAAAACAGTTTTTGCACACTGCTCAATGAAAAAAATAGTGTAAATATGTGAGTTGAATTCACACATCACAAAGCAGTTTCTCAGACAGCTTCTTTCTAGTTTTCTAGTTTTCATCTGAGGAAATTTCCTTTTTCACCATAGGCCTCAATACACTCCCAAATATCCCTTTGCAGATTCCATGAAAACTCGGTTAGCAAACTGCTCCATGAAAACAATGATGTAACTCTGTGAGATGAATTCCCCCATCACGAGGAAGTTCCTCAAAAATCTTCTTTACAGTTTTTATCTCAGGATATTTCCTTTGTCACCTTAGACTTTAAAATGATCCAAAATATCCCTTCTCAGATTGCCCAAAAACACTGCTACCAAACTGATACATGAAAAGACTTGTGTAATTCTGTCAGATGAACTAATGCATCATAAAGCAGTTTCTCAGAAATCTTCTTTCTAGTTTTTGTCTGAGGATATTTCCATTTTCACCATGGGCTTCAATGCACTCTGAAATATCCTATTGCAGATTGCATGTAAGAAGTGTAATCAAATTGCTCAATGAAACAAATGGTATAGCTCTGTGAGATGAACTCACATATCACAAAGCAGTTTCTCAGAAAGCTTCTTTCTAGTTTTTATCTGAGGATATTTCCTTTTTCACTACAGGCCACAATGTGCTCCCAAATATCCCTTTGCAGATTCCATGAAAACAGTGGTAGCAAACTTCTCCATGAAAAGATAGGTGTAACACTGTGAGATGAATTCCCACCTCACAAAGAAGTTATTCAGAAATCTTCTTTATAGCTTTAATCTGAGGATATTTACTTTGTCACCATAGGCTTCAATGTGATCCAAATTATTCCTTTTCAGATTGCCCAAACAAGAAAGAAACCAAGAAGAAGCTTTCTGAGAAACTGCTTTGTGATGTGTGAAATCATCTCACAGAATTACAGTGTTCTTTTCATGTTAATTCATCTCCCAGAGTTACATGATCAGTTTCATAGATCTTTTTGGTAGCACTGTTTTTGGGGAACTGAGAAGTGATATTTCAGATCACATTGAAGCCTATGGTGAAAAGGGAAACATCCTCAGATAATAACTAGAAAGGAGCTTTCTGATAAAGTTTTTTGTGATGTGTGAATTCATCTCACAGAGTTACACCTTTCCTTTCATGGAGCAGCTCGCTAACACTGTTTTTGTGGAATCTGCAAAGGGATATTTGGGATGCATTGAGGCCTATATTGAAAAAGGAAATATCCTCAGATCAAAATTAGAAAGATGATTTCTGAGAAACAGCTTTTTGATGTGTGAATTCATCTCACACAGTTACACCATTCTTTTCATTGAGCAGTTTGATAACACTGTGTTCATGGAATCTGCAAAAGGATATTTGGGAGTGCTTTGAAGTCTATGGTGACAAAGGAAATATCCTCAGATAAAGACCAAAAAGAAGCTTTCTGAGAAATGGCTTTGTGATGTGGAAATTCATCTCACAGAGTTACACTGTTCTTTTCATTGAGTAATTTGCTAACACTGTTTTCTTGGACCCTGCAATGGGATATTTTGGAGTGCATTGAAATTTATTGTGAATAAGCAAATATCCTCAGACAAAAATTACAAAGATACTTTCTGAGAAACTGCTTTATGATGTGTTAATTCTTCTCACAGAGTTACACAATTCTTTTCATGGATTGGTTTGATAGCACTGTTTTTGGGGAATCTGAGAACGGTTGTTTTGGATCACATTGAAGCCTATGGTGAAAAAGGGAATATACTCAGATTATAACTAGAAATAAGACTTCTGAGAAAGTTCTTAGAGATGTGTGAATTCATCTCACAGATTTACACCTTTATTTTCATGGAGCAGTTTGCTAACACTGTTTTTGTGGAATCTGCAGTGGGATGCTTTGGAGTGCATTGAATTTTACATTGACAAAGCAAATACATTCATATAAATATTAGAAACAAGCTTTCTGAGAAACCACTGTGTGATGTGTTAATTAACCTCACAGAGTTACACGATTCTTTTCATGGATCAATTTCTTAGCATTGTTTTTCAGATATCTGAGTAGGGATATTTTGGATAACATTGAAGCCTAGGGTGACAAAGAACTTATCCTCAGATAACAACTAGAAAGAAGCTTTCTGAGAAAGGCTTTTGGGATGTGTGAATTCGTCTCCCAGAGTTACAACTTTGTTTTCATGGAGCAGTGTGCTAACACTGTTTTCGTGGAATCTGCAAAGGGATATCTGGGAGTGCACTGAGGCCTATGGTAAAAAAGGAAATATCCTCAGATAAAAACTACAAAACTACAAAGAAACTTTTTGAGAAACTGGTTTGTTGTGGTTCAATTCTTCTCACAGAGTTACACCATTCTTTTCTTTGAAATGTATGATAACACTGTTTTCCTGGAGTCTGCAATAGGATATTTGGGAGTGCATTGAAGCCTATGGTGACAAAGGAAATATCCCCAGAGAGAAACCAAAAAGAAGTTTTCTGAGAAACTGCTCTGTGATGTGTGAATTCAACTCACAGACATACACTGTTCTAGTCATTGAGCAGTTTGCTAACACTGTTTTCTTGAAATCTACATTGGGATATTTCAGAGCACATTGAAGCTTATTGTGAATTAGCAAGTATCCTCAGACAAAAACTAGATAGAAATATTCTGAGAAATTGTTTTGTGATTTGTGAATTCATTGGACAGTGTTACACAATTCTCCTCATGGATCAGTTTGATAGCATTGTTTTTGGGGAATCTGAGAAGGGATATTTTGGATCACATTGAAGCCTTTGGTGACAAAGGAAATATCCTCAGATAAAAACTATAAAGATGCTTTCTGAGAAAGTTTTTTTGTGATGTGTGAATTCATCTCACATAGCTACACCTTTCTTTTCATGGAGAAGTTTGGTAACACTGTTTTCGTGGAGTCTGCAAATGGATATTTGGGAGCGCATTGAGGCCAATAGTGAAAAAGGAAATATCCTAATAGAAAAACTAGAAAGAATCTTTCTGATTCTTTGTGATGTTTGAGTTCAATGCATAGAGTTTCACTGTTGTTTTCATAGAGCAGTTTGCTAGCACTGTTTTCTTGGAATCTGCAATGGCATATTTCTGAGTGCATTGAACCTTAGTGTGAAAAAGGATATATCCTCAGACAAAAACTAGAAAGAAACTTTCAGAGAAACTGCTTTGTGATGTGTGAATTCATGTCAGAGAATTGCCCTGTTATTTTCATTGAGCAGCTTGCTAACACTGTTTTCATGGAATCTGCAATGGGATATTTTGAAGCACATTGAAGCTCATTTTGACAAAGGAAATATCCTCATATAAAAACTAGAAAGAAGCTTTCTGAGAAATCGCTTTGGGATGTGTTAATTCATTTGACAGAGTTACAAGATTCTTTCCATTGATCCTTTTGGTAGCACTGCTATTGGGGAATCCAAGAAGGGATATTTTGGATCGCTTTGAAGCTTATGGTGACTAAGGACATATCCTCACATAAAAACTAGAAAGAGTCAATATGAGAAAGTTCTTTGTGATGTATGAATCCATCTCACAGAGTTACACGTTTTGTTTCATGGGGGAGTTTGCTATCACAGTTCTCGTGGAATCAGCAAAGGGATATTTCGGAACGCATTGAGGCCTATAGTGAAAATGAAATATCCTCATAGGAAAACCAAAAGGAAGCTTTCTGAGAAACTGCTTTGTGATGTGTGAATTCAATTCACAGAGTTAAACTCTTCCTTTCATTGAGCAGTTTGCTAACACAGATTTCTCGGAATCTGCAATGAGATATTTCAGAGCGCATTGAAACTTTTTGTGAAAAAGGAAATATAACCAGACAAAAACTAGAAAGACATTTTCTGAGAAAATGTTTTGTGATTTGTGAATTCATCTCAATGAGTTACACGATTCTTTCCATGGATCAGTTTGAAAGCACTGTTTTTGGGGAATCTGAGAAGGGATACTTTGGATATCATTGAAGTCTATGGTGACTAAGAAAATATCATCAGAAAAAAACTATAAAGGAGCTTTCTGAGAAAGTTCTTTGTGATGTGTGAATTCATCTCACAGAGATACACTTTTGTTTTCATGGAGCAGTTTGCTAATACTGTTTTCGTGTAATCTTCAATAAGATATTTGGGAGCACATTGAAGCCTATGGTTACAAAGGAATTATCCTCAGACAAACACCAAAGAGAAGTTGTCTGAGAAAGTACTTTGTGATGTGTGATTTCATCTCACAGAGTTACACCTCTATTTTCATGGAGCAGTTTGATAACACTGTTTTTGTGGAATCTGCAAAGTGATATTTGGGAGTACATTCAGGCCTACTGTGGGAAATGAAATATCCTCAGATAAAAACTAGAAGGAAGCTTTCTGAGAAATTGCTTTGTGACGTGTGAACTCAACTCACAGAGTTACCCTGTACTTTGCATTGAGCAGTTTGCTTACACTGTTTTCTTGGAATCTGTACTCTGATATTTCTTAGCACATTGAACTTTATGGTGACAAAGGAAATGTCCTCATAGATGAAACAAAAAGAAGCTTTCTGAGAAAGTACTTTGTGATATGTGAATTCATCTCACAGAGTTACACTGCTCTTTTCATTTAGCAGTTTGATAACACTGTTATCGTGGAATCTGCTATAGGATATTTGGGAGTGCATTGAAGCCTATGGTGACAAAGCATATATCCTCATAGATAAAGGAAAACGAAGCTATCTGAGAAACTGCTTTGTGTTGTGTGAATTCCTCTCACAGTGTTACACTGTTGTTTTCATTGAGCAGTTTGCTAACTCTGTTTTCTTGGGATCTTAAAAGGGATATTTTGGAGTGCACTGAAAATTATGGTGACATAGGAAACGTCCTCATAGAAAAGGTAGAAAGAAGCTTTCTGAGAAACTGCTTTATGATGTGTTAATTCATCTCACAGTGTTACACGATTCTCTTCATGGATCACTTTGGCAGCACTGTTTTTGGGGATTCTGAAAAGGGATATTTTGGATCACATTGAAGTCTATGGTGACAAAGGAAATATCCTCAGATAAAAACTAGAAAGAAACTTTCTGATAAAGTTCTTTGTGATGTGTGAATTCATCTCAAAGAGTTACACCTTTCTTTTAATGAAACAGTTTGCTAACATTGTTTTCGTGGAATCTGCAAAGGGATTTTTGGGAGTGCATTGAGACATATAGTGAAAAAGGAAACATCCTCAGATAAAAACTAGAAAGAAGCTTTCTGAGAAACTGCTTTGTGGTTTATGAATTCATCTCACAGTGTTACATGATTGTATTTATGGAGCAGTTTGGTAGCACTTTTTATACAGAATCTGAAAAGGGATGTTTTGGATCGCATTGAAGCCTATGGTGACAAAGGAAATATCCTCAGATAAAAACCAGAAAGAAGCTTTCTGAGAAACTGTTTTATGTTGTGTGAATTCACCTCCCAGATTTACAGGTTTCTTTTCATGGAGCAGTTTGTTAACACTATTTTCATGAAATCTGCAAAGGGATATTTTGGAGCACATTGAGGCCTATAGTGAAAAAGGAAATATCCTCATAGAAAAAGTAGAAAGAAGCTTTCTGAGAATCTGCTTTGTGATTATTGAATTCAAGGCACAGAGTTACACTGTCCTTTTCATGGAGCAGTTTGTTAACACTGTTTTCTTGAATCTACAATGGCATATTTCAGAGTGTATTGAAACTTATGGTAACCAAGAAAATATCCTCATATAAAAACTAGAAAGAAGCCCTCTGATAAACTGCTTTATGATATGTTAATCCATCTCACAGAGTTACACAATTACTTTCATGGATCAGTTTGGTAGCACTGTTTTTGGGGAATCTGAGAAGGGCTATTTTGGATCACCAGGAAGCCTATGTGACTAAGGGAATATCCACAGATGAAAACTAGAAAGAAGCATTCTGAGGAAGTTCTTTGGAATGTGTGAATTAATCTCACAGAGTTACACCTTTCTTTTCATGGAGCAGTTTGCACACACTGTTTTCGTGGAATCTGTAAAGGGATATTTGGGAGCACTTTGAGGCCTATGGTGACTAAGGAAATATCCTCAGATAAAAACGAGAGAGAAGCTTTCAGAGAAACTGCTTTGTGATGGATGAATTCATCTCACAGAGCTATGCAATGCTTTTCTTTGAGCCTCTTGATAACACTGTTTTCGTGGAGTCTGCCATAGGATATTTGGGAGTGCAATGAAGAACATGGTGACAAAGGAAATATCCTCATAGAAAAACCAAAAAGAAGCTTTCTGAAAAACCGCTTGGTGATGTGATAATTTATCTCACAGAGTTATACGATTCTTTTCATGGATCAGTTTGGTAGCACTGTTTTTGGGGAACTTAAGAAGGGATATTTTGGATCTCATTGAAGCCTGTGGTGACTAAGGAAATATCCTCAGATAAAAACTAGAAAGGAGCTTTCTGAGAAAATTATTTGTGATATGTGAATTCATCTCACAGAGTTAACCTTTATTTTCAAGGAGCAGTTCACTAACACTGTTTTCGTGGAATACGCAAAAGGATATTTGGGAGCGCATTGAAGACTATGGTGAAAAAGGAAATATCATCAGATAAAAACTAGAAAGAAACTTTCTGAGAAACGGCTTTGTGACGTGTGAATTCACCTCACAGAGCTACATCGTGCTTTTCTTTGAGCCGTCTGATAATGCTGTTTTTGTGGAATCTGCCGTAGGATATTTGGGAGTGCATTGAAGCCTATGGTTGCAAAGGAAATATCCTCAGAAGAAAACTAGAAAGAAACTTTCTGAGAAACTGCTTTTTGGTGTGTGAATTCCTCTCACAGCGTTACACTATTCTGTTCATTGATCAGTTTGCTAACACTGTTTGCTTGGAATCTGCAATGGGATATTTTGGGATATTTCAGAATGCATTGAAGTTTACGATGACAAAGGAAATATCCTGAGACAAAAACTAGAAAGAAGCTTTCCGTTGCATGAGAAGAGTGTTAGCAAACTGCTCAATGAAAAGGACAGTATAACTCTGTGAGATGAATTCACACATCACAAAGAATGTTGTCCAAAAACTTCTTTCTTGTTTTTATCTGGGGATATTTCCACTTTCAACAGAGGACTCAGTGTGCTCCCAAATATCCCTTTGCAGATTTCACGAAAGCAGTGTTAGCAAATCACTTCATGAAAAGAAAGGTGTAACACTGTGAGATAAATTCATACATCATAAAGAGCTTTCTCAGAAAGTTTCTTTCTAGTTTTAATCTCGGGATATTTCCATGGTCACCATATGCTTCAATGTGATCCTAATATCCCTACTAAGATTCCCCAAAAACAGTGCTATCAAACTGCTCCATGAAAAGAACAGTGTATATCTGTGAAATGAATTCACACAACATAAAAAAGTTTATCAGAATGCGTCTTTATGGCTTTTATCTGTGGACATTTCATTTGTCACCATCGGCTTCAATACACTCCCAAATACCCTATTGCAGATTCCACGAAAACAGTGTTATCAAACTGCTCAATGAAAATAACATTGTATCTCTGTGAGATGAAGTCGCATCACAACCAGTTTCTCAGAATGCTTCCTTCTAGTTTTTAATCTCAGGATATTTCCTTTTTCACTATAGGCCTCTATGCGCTCCCCAATATCCCTGTGCAGATTCCACAACAACAGATAGCAATCTACTCCATGAAAAGACAGGTGTAACTCAGTGAGATGAATTAACACATCACAAAGCAGTTTCTCATAATTCTTCTTTCCAGTTTTTATATGATTATATTTACTTTGTCAACATAGGCTTCAATGCGATCCAAAATATTCTTTCTCAGATTCCCCAAAAGCATTGCTAACAGACTGATCCAAAAAATAATCGTGTAGCTCTGTGAGATGAATTAAAATATCACAAGGTCGTTTTTAAGAAAGCTTATTTCTTGTTTTTATATGAGGATATTTCCTTTTTCACCATAAGCTTCAATGCACTCTGAAATATACCATTGAAGATTCCAAGAAAACAGTGTTAGCAAACTGCTCAATGAAAAGAACAGTGTAACTCTGTGAGATGAATTCACAAATCACAAAGCAGTTTCTCAGAAAGCTTCTTTCTACTTTTTATCTGAGGATATTACCTTTATCAGCATAGACCTCAAAACGCTCCCAAAAATCTCTTTTCAGATGCCAAGAAAACACTGTTAGCACACTTCTCCATGAAAAGAAAGGTGTAACTCTGTGAGATGAATTCACACATCACAAAGAACTTTCTCAGAAAGCTTCTTTCTAGTTTTTATCTGAGAGTATTTCCTCTGTCACCATAGGCTTCTATATGATCCAAAATATACCTCCTCAGATTCCCCAAAAACAGTGCCACCAAACTTCTCCATTAAAAGAATCGTTTAACTCTGTGAAATGAATTCACAAAACTCAAAGCAGTTTCTCACAAAGCTTCCTTCTTCTTTTTGTCTGAGTGTATTTCCCTTGTGACCATAAGCTACAACACGTTCCAAATTATCCCACTGCAGATTCCAAGAAAACAGTGTTAGCAAGCTGTTCAAAGACAAGAACAGTGCAATTCTGTTAGATGAATTCACACATCACAAAGCAATTTCTAAGAAACGTTCTTTTTCATTTGTATCTGAGGATATTTCCTTTGTCACGATAGGCTTCAATGTGCTCCCAAATATCCTACTGCAGATTTCATGAAAAAAGTGTTAGCAAACTGCACAATGAAAGGAATGGCATAGCTCTATGAGATGAATTCACACGTCACAAAGCAGTTTCTCAGAATGCTTCTTTTCAGTTTTTAATCTGAGGATTTTTTTTCACTATAGTCCTCAATGTGCTCCCAAATATCCCTGTGCAGATTCCATGGAAACAGTGTTAGCAAACTGCTCCATGAAAAGAAAGGTGTAACTCTGTAAGATGAATTCACACATCAGAAAGAACTTTCTCAGAAATCTTGTTTCTACTTCTTATCTGAGAATATTTCGTTTGTCAGTTTAGGCTTCAATGCGATCCAAAATATTCTTTCTCAGGTTCCCCAAAAATTGTGCTACTAAACTAATCCCTGTAAAGAATCGTGTAACTCTGTGAGATGAATTTACATATCAGAAAGGAGTTTCGCAGAAAGCTTCTTTCTAGTTTTTATATGACAACATTTCCTTTATCACCATAAGCTTCAATAGACTTAGAAATATCCCATTGAAGATTCCAAGAAAAGAATGTTAGCAAACTGCTCAATGAAAAGAACACTGTAACTCTGTGAGATGAATTCACGAATCACAAATCAGTTACTCAGAAAGCTTCCTTCTGCTTTTTATCTGAGAATATTTCCTTTATCACCATAGGCCTCAAACAGCTCCCAAATATCCCTTTGCAGATTGCATGAACACAGTGTTGGCACACTGGTCCATGAAAAGAAAAGTGTAACTCTGTGAGATGAATTGACACATCACAAAGAACTTTCTCAGAAAACTTCTTTCTAGTTTTTCTCTGAGGATATTTCCTTTGTCACCATAGGCTTCAATGCGATCCAAAATATCCCTTCTCAGATTCCCCCATAACAGTGCTAACAAACTGATCCATGAAAAGAATCGTGTCACTCTGTAAGATGAATTAACTCTTCACAGAGCAGTTTCTCAGAAAGCTTTTTTCTAGTCTTTATCTGAGGATATTTCCCTTGTCACCATAGGCTTCAATACGATCCATAACATCCCTTCTCAGATTGCCCAAAAACAGTGCTACCAAACTGCTCCATGAAAAGAATCATGTAACACTGTGAGATGATTTCACAAACCACAAAACAGTTTCTCAGAAAGTTTCTTTGTTTTTTGTCTGAGGATAGTTCCTTTTTCACCATAGGCCTCAATGCGCTCACAAATATCCCTTTTCAGTTTCCACGAAAACAGTGTTAGCAAACTGCTCCATGAAAAGAAAGGTGTAACTCTGTGAGGTGAATTCACACTTCAGAAAACAGTTTCTCATAAGCTTCTTTCTGGTTTTTGTCTGGGGATATTTCCTTTGTCACCATATTCTTCAATGTGCTCCCATATATCACTTAGCAGATTCCACAAAAACAGGATTTGAAAACTCCTCCATGAAAAGAAAGCTGTAACTCTGTGAGGTGAATTCACACTTCAGAAAACAGTTTCTCAGAAACCTTCTTTCTAGTTTTTATACAAGTATACATTTTAATCCACTATAGGCCTCATAGCAGTGCCAAATATCCCTTTACAGATTTCAAAAAACAGTGTTAGCTAACTTCTCCATGAAAAGAAAGGCATAGCTCTATTGGATGAATTCACACATCACAATGAACTTTGTCAGAAAGTTTCTTTCTAGTTCTTATCTGAGACTATTTCATTTGTCACCATATTCATCAAAATAATCCAAAATATCCCTTCTCAGATTCCCCAAAAATAGTGCTACCAAAATGCTCCATGAAAACAATGGTGTAACTCTGTGAGCTGAATTCACCCATTACAAAGCAGTTTCTCCGAATGCTTCTTTCTAGTATTTATCTGCCTATATATTTTTTTCACTATATGTCTCAGGGCCCTCCCAAATATCCACTTTCAGATTCCATGAAAACAGTGTTAGCAAACTTCTCTATGAAAATAAAGGTGTAACTCTGTGAGATGAATTCACACATCAACAAGAACTTTCTCAGAAAGCTTCTATCTAGTTTTTATCTGAGGATATTTCCTTAGTCACCATAGGCTTCAATGCGATACATAATATCCCTTCTCAGATTTCCTAAAAACAGTACTACCAAACTGCTCCATGAAAACAACAGTGTAACTCTGTGAGATGAATTAACACATCACAAAACTGTTTCCACATAGCATCTTTGTTGTTTTTATATGAGGATATTTCCTTTGTCACCATAAACTTCAAAGTGGTCAAAATATCATATTGCAGATTAAAAGAAAACAGTGTTAGAAAATTGCTCAATGAATAGTGTAGCTCTGTGACATGAATTCACACATCACAAGGCAGTCTCTCATAAAGCGTCCTTCTATTGTTTATCTCAGGATATTTACTTTTTTGCTATAGGCCTTATGGGCTCTGAAATATCCCTTTGCAGATTCCACAAAAACAGTGTCAGCAAGCTGCTCCATGAAAACAAAGGTGTAGCTATGTGAGATGAATTCACACATCTGAAAAACTTTCTAGGAAATCCTGTTTCCAGTTTTAATCTGATGATATTCCCTTTGTCACTGTAGGCTTCAATGCGATCCACAATATCCCTTTTCAAATTCCCCAAAAACAGTGCTTCCAAACTGCTCCATGAAATGTTTTGTGTAAATCAATGAGATGAATTCACAAATCACAAAATAGTTTCTCAGAAAGCTTCTTTCTAGCTTTGTCTGAGGATATATCCTTTGTCATCATAAACTTCAATGCGCTCTGAAATATCCCATGCAGATTCCAAGAAAACAGTGTTAGCAAACTGCTCAATGAAAAGAACACTGTAACTCTATGAGATGAATTCACACATCACAAAGAAGTTTCTCAAAAAATTTCTTTCTAGCTTTTATCTGAAGATATTTACTTTTTCACCACAGGCCTCGATGCACTCCCAAATATCCCTCTGCAGATTCCATAACAACAGTGTTAGCAAATTGCTCCATGAAAAGAAAAGGTGTAACTCAGTGAGATAATTCAAACATCACAAAGAACTTTCTCAGAAATCTTCTTTCTAGTTTTTACCTGAGGATATTTACTTTGTCACCATAGGCTTTAATGCAATCCAAAATATCGCCTATCAGATTAACCAAAAACAGTGCTACCAAACTGCTCCATGAAAAGCGTGGCATAACTCTGTGAGATGAATTAACACCTCACAAAGCTGTTTCTCAGATAGCATCACTCTGGTTTTTGGATGAGAATATTTCCTTTGTCACCATAATCTTCAAAGCACTCCAAAATATCATATCGCAGATTAAAAGAAAACAGTGTTAGCAAACTGCTCAATGAAAAGGACAGTGTAACTCTGTGAGATGAATTTACACTTCACAAGGCAGTTTCTCAGAAAGCTTCTTTCTAGTTTTTATCTGAGGATATTTGCTTTTTCACCATAGGCCTCAATGCGATCCACAATATCCCTTCTGAGATTCTCCAAAAACAATACTACCAAACAGATCCATAAATAGAATGGTGTAACTCTGTGAGATGAATTCACACATCACAAAGCTATTTCTCAGAAATCATCTTTCTGGTTTTTGACTGAGGATATTTCCTTTTTAACCATATTCCTCAATGTGCTCCCAAATATCCCATGGCAGATTCCACGAAAAGAGTGTTAGCAATCTTCTCAATGAAAGGAGAGGTGTACCTTTGTGAGATGAATTTACACATCAAAAACAAGTTTCTCAGAGTTTCTTTCTAACTTTTATCTGGGGATATTTCCTTTTTCACCATAGGCCTCAAGGCACTCCCAAATACCCCTGTGCAGATTCCAAGAAAACAGTGTTAGCAAGCTGCTCCATGAGAAGAAATGTGTATTTCCTTCGTCACTATAGTCTTCAATGCGATCCAATATATCCCTTCTCAGATTCCCCAAAAACAGTGTAAGCAAACTGCTCCATGAAAAGAATTGTGTAACTCTGAGAGATGAATTCACAAATCACAAAGCAGTTCTCGAAAGCTTCTTTCTAGTTTTTGTATGAGGATATTTTCATTTTCACTGTAGGCCTCAATGTGCTCCCAAATATCCCCAGTCAGATTCCATGAAAATAGTGTTAGCAAACTGCTCCATGAAAAGAAACATGTAAAGCTGTGAGATTAATTCACACATCACAAAGCAGTTTCTCAGAAAGTTTTTTTTTGTTTTTATCTGAGCATATTTCCTTTGTCTACATAGGTTTCAATGCACTCCCAATTATCCCCTTGCAGATTCCCTGACAACAGTGTTAGCAAACTGCTCTAAGAAAACAATCGTTTTACTCTTTGAGATGAATTCACAAATCACAAAGCAGTTTCTCAGAAAGCTTCTTTCCAGTTTTTTCCTGAGGATATTTCCGTTTTCACCATTGTCTTCAATGGGATCCAAAATATCCATTCTCAGATTCCCCAAAAACAGCACTACCAAACTGATCCATGAAAAGAATTGTGTAACTCTATGAGATGAATTAACACATCGCAAAGTGGTTTCTAAGAAAGCTTCTATGTAGTTTTATTTCAGGATATTACCTTTTTCACCCTAAGCTTCAATGAGCTCCGAAATATCAGATTGCAGATTCCAAGAAAACAGTGTTAGCAAACTGCTCACTGGAAAGAACAGTGTAATTCTGTGAGGTGAATTCATACATCACAAAGCAGTTTCTCAGAAAGCTTCTTTCTAATTTTTCTCTGAGGGTATTTCCTTTTTCACCATAGCCCTCAATGCATTCGCAAATTATTTCTTTGAAGACTCCATAAAAATACTTAGAGCAAATTACTCCATGAAAAGAAAGGTGTCAATCTGTGTGATGAATTCATACATCATTAATCAGTTTCTCAGAAATCTTGTTTTTGGTTTTTGTCTCATTATATTTTCTTTATTACCATCGGCCTCACCTTGTTGCCAAATATCCCTTTGCAGGTTCCACGAAAATAGTGTTAGCAAACTGCTCCTTGGAAAGAAAGGTGTAACTCTGTGAGATGAATTCACCCATGACCAAACAGTTTCTCAGAAAGTTTCTTTTTGATTTATGTCCGGGGATATTTCCTTTGTCACCATACTCTTCAAAGTGCTCCCAAGTATCGTATTGCAAATTCCATGAAGACAGTATTATCAAAATGCTCAATGAAAACAATACTGTATACCTGTGAGATGAATTCACACATCCAAAAGCAGTTTCTGAGAAATACTCTTTCTAGTTTTTATCTGAGGATATTTCCTTTTTCACCATAGGCCTCAATGCACTCTGGAATATCCCATCACAGATTCCACAAAAAAATGTGAGCACACTTTTCAATGAAAAAAATGCTGTAACTCCGTGAGATGAATTCACACATCACAAAGTAGTTTCTCAGAAAGTTTCTTTCTAGATTTTAGCTGAGGATATTTCCTTTGCTATCAAAGGCTTCAATGCAATCCAAAATATTCCTTTTCATATTCCCCAAAAACAGTGCTATCAAACTGATCTGTTGGAAGCATCACGTAACGCTGTGAGATGGATTCACAAACCACAAAGTAGTTTCTCAGAAAGCTTCTTTCTAGTTTTTTTGCCTGAGGATATGTCCTTTTTTACCATTTGCCTCAATTCCTTTTTGGATATACCTTTGCAGATTCCACAAAAATAGTTTTAGCAAATGGCTCCATGAAAATAAAGGGGTAAATGTGTGAGATGAATTCACACATCACCAAGCAGTTTCTCAGAAAGCTTCTTTTTGTTTTCTGTCTGATTATATTTCCTTTGTCAACATAGGCTTCAATATGCTCCCAAAAACTCTTCTCAGATACCACAAAAACAGTGATGACGGACTGCTCAATCAACAAAAAGGTTAAAATCTATGAGACGAATACACACATCAGAAAACTGTTTCTGGAAAAGCTTCTTTCTAGTTATTATCTGAAGTAATTTCATTTTTCTCCGTAGGCCTCTAGGAGATCCCGAATATCCCTTTGTGTATTCCATAAAAACAGTATGCCATTGCAGATTCCAAGAGAACTGTGTCAGCAAACTACTCAATGAAAAGAACAGTGTAACTCTGTGACTTGATTTCACACATCACAAAACAGTTTCTCAGAAAGCTTCTTTATAGATTTTATGAGGATATTTCCTTTTTCACCATAGACCTCAATGTGCTCCCAAATATCCCTTTGCAGATTCCATGATAACAGTGTTAGCAAACTGCTCCATGAAAAGGAAGTTGTAACTCTGTGAGATGAATTCATACATCACAAAGAAGTTTCTCTGAAACCTTTTTTCTAGTTTTAATCTGAGGATATTTCCTCTGACACTATAGGCTTCAATGCAATCCAAAATATCCCTTCTCAGATTCAGCAAAAACAGGGACACCAAACTGCACCATAAAAAGAATCCTGTAACTCTGTGAGATGAATTCAGAAATCACAAAGCAGTTCCTCAGACAGCTTCTTCCTAGTTTTTGTCTGAGGGTATTTCCTTTGTCACCATAAGCTTCAATACACTCCGAAAAATCCCATTGTAGATTCCAAGAAAACAGTTTAACATACTGATCAATGAAAAGAACAGTGTAACTCTGTAAGATGAATTTACATATCACAAAAAAGTTTCTCAGAAAGCCTCTATTTGGTTTTATCTGAGGATATTTCTTTGTCACCATAGGCTTCAATGCACTTCCAAATATCCTACTGCAGATTCCAGGAAAATACTGTTATTAAACTGCTTAATGAAAAAAATGGTGTAACTCTAAGATGAATTCACACATCACAAAGCAGTTTCTCAGAAAGCTTCTTTCTAGTTCTTATCTGAGGGTATTTCCTTTCTCATGATAGTAATTAATGTGCTCCAAATCATCCCTTTGCAGATTCTGTGAAACAGTGTTAGCAAACTGCTATATGTAAAGAAAGGTGTAACTCTGTGAGATGAATTCACACATCTCAAAGCAGTTTCTCAGAAAGCTTCCTTCTAGTTTTTATATGAGGATATTTCCTTTGTCACCATAGGCTTTAATGTGATTCAAATGATCACTTCTCAGATTCCTGGAAAACTACCAAACTGCTCTATTAAAAGAATTGTGTAACTCTGTGAGATGAATTCACAAATCACAAAGCAGTTTCTCAGAAAGCTTCTTTCTAGTTTATGTCAGAGGATCTTTCCTTTGTCACCACAAGCTTCAATGCGCTGCAAAATATCCCATTGCAGATTCCAAGAAAACAGTGTAAGCAAACTGCCCAATGAATAGAACAGTGTAATTCTGTGTGTTGAATTCAAATATCACTAAGCAGTTTCTCAGAAAGCTTCATTTTGGTTTTTCTTTTTTTTTAAATTTATTTATTATTATTATACTGTAAGTTGTAGGGTACATGTGCATAACGTGCAGGTTTGTTACATATGTATACTTGTGCCTTGTTGGTGTGCTGCACCCATCAACTCGTCATTTACATCAGGTATAACTCCCAATGCAATCCCTCCCCCCTCCCCCCTCCCCATGATAGGCCCCGGTGTGTGATGTTCCCCTTCCTGAGTCCAAGTGATCTCATTGTTCAGTTCCCACCTATGAGTGAGAACATGCGGTGTTTGGTTTTCTGTTCTTGTGATAGTTTGCTATGAGGATATTTCCTTTGTCACCATAGGCCTCAATACACTACCAAATATCCCTTTGAAGATTCCACGAAAGCAGTGTTATCAATCTGCTCTGTGAAAAGAAAGGTGTCACTCTGTGAGATAAATTCACACATCACAAAAACTTTCTCAGAAAGCTTCTTTCTAGTTTTTATCGGAGGACATTCCCTTTTTCACCGTAGGTCTCAATGCACTCCCAAATATACCTTTGCAGATTCCATGAAAGCAGTGTTAGCTAATTGCTCCATGAAAAGAAAGGTGTAACTATCTGAGGTGAATTCACACATAACAAAGAACTGTGTTGAATTCACATATCACAAAGCCATTTCTCACAAAGCTTCTTTTTGGTTTTTCTATGGGGATATTTCCTTTATCACCATAGGCTTCAATACAGTTCAACATATCATATTGCAGACTCCACGAAAACAATGTTATCATGTAGCTCAAAAAAAGAACAGTTTAGCTCTGTGAGATGAATTCACCCATGACAAAGCAGTTTCTCACAAAAACTTCCTTCTAGTTTTTATCAGAGAATATTTCCTTTCTCATCATTGGTTTCAATGTGTTCCCAAATAACCCACTATGTATTCCATGAAAACAGTGTTAGCAACCTGCTCCATGAAATGTGTAACTCTGTGAGATGAATTCACACATCACAAAGAAATTTCTCAAAAGCTTCTTTCTAGTTTTTATCTGAGGATATTTCCTTTGTCAATATAGGCTTCAATGTGTTCCAAAATATCACTTCTCAGATTCCCCAAAAACAGTGCTATCAAAGTGATCCATTGAAAGCATTGTGTAACTCTGTGATGTGAATTCACAAACTACAAAGGAGTTTCTCAGAAAATTTCTTTCAAGTTTTAGTCTAGGGATATTTAATTTTTAAGAGTAGTCTCCAAAGTGCTTCAAAATATGTCATTGCAGATTCTAAGAGAACAGTGTTAGCAAACTGCTCAATGAAAAGAACAGTGTAACTCTATGAGATGAATTCACATGTCACTAAGCAGTTTCTCAGAAAGCTTCTTTCTCTTTTTTTATGAGGATATTTATTTTTTCACTATAGGCCTCAATGCGCTCGCAAATATCCCTTTGCGGATTCCATGAAAACTGTGTTAGCAAACTGCTCCATTAAAAGAAAGGTGTTTCTCCATGAGAGGAATTCACACATCACAAAAGACTTTCTCAGAAAGCTTCTTTCTAGTTTTTAACTGAGCATATTTCCTTAGTCACCACAGGCTTCAGTGCGATCCAAAATATCCCTTCTCTGATTCCCCAAAAAAAGAGCTATCAAACTGATCCATGAAAAGAATCACATAACTCTGTGTGATGAATTCACAAATCACAAAGCAGTTTCTCAGAAAGATTATTTCTACTTTTCATCTGAGGATATTTCCTTTGTCACCATAGGCTTCAATGCACTCCCAAATATCCTTTTGCAGATTCCACAAAAACAGTGTTAGCAAACTGCTCAATGAAAAGAACAGGGTAACTTTGTTAGTCAAATTCACACATCACAAAGCAGTTTCTCCAAAAGCTTCATTTTGGTTTTTCTATGGGGATATTTCCCTTTTCACCATGGGCTTCAATGCATTCCAAATATCCTGTTGCAGAATCCACGAAAACAGTGTTATCAAATGGCCCAAGTAAAAGAATGGTATAGCTCTGTGAGATGAATTCACCCATCACATCGTAGTTTCTCAGAAAATTCTTTCTAGTTTTTATCTGAGGATATTTCCTTTTTTGCTATAGGCCTCAATGCACTCCAAAATATCCCTTTGCAGATAAACGAATACAGTGTTAGTGAACTGCTACATAAAAAGAAAGGTATAACTCTGTGAGATGAATTCACACATTATGAAGAACTTTCTCAGAAAGCTTCTTTCTAGTTTTTATCTGAAGATATTTCCTTATTCATCATATTCTTCAATGCGATCCAAAACAGCACTTCTCAGTTTACCCAAAAACAGTGCTACCAAACTGTTCCATGAAAAGAGTCGTGTAACTCTGTGAGATGAATTCACAAATCACAAAGCAGTTTCTCAGAAAGTTTCTTTTTAGTTTTTAAATGAGGATATTTCCTTTGTCACCATAGGCTTCAATGTGATAAAAAATATCGCTACTCATATTCCCCAGAAACAGGGCTATCAAACTGATCCATGAAAAGAATCATGTAACTCTGTGAGATGAATTCACAAATCACAAAGCAGTTTCTCAGGAAGCTTCTCTTTTTTTTGTCTGAGGATATTTCCTTTGTCACCATAAACTTCAATGTGCTCTGAAATATCCCATTGCAGATTAAAAGAAAACAGTGTTAGCAAACTGCTTAATGAAAAGAACAGTGTAACTCTGAGAGTGGAACTCACATGGCACAAAGCAGTTTCTCAGAAAGTTTCTTTGTCATTTTTCTATGAGGATATATCCTTTTTCACTATAGGCCTCAATGCATTCCCAACTATCCCTTGCAGATTCCACTAAAACAGTGTTAGCAAACTGCTCCATGAAAACGAAGGTGTTTCTCTGAGGTGAGTTCACACATCATAGGTAACTTTCCCAGAAAACTTCCTTCTAGTTTTTTTCTGAGGATATTTACTTAGTAACTACAGGCTTCAATGCGATCCAAAATATCCCAGAAAGCTTCTTCCTAGTTTTATCTGAGGATATTTCCTTAGTCCCCATAGGGCTCAAGGTTATCCAAAATATGCCCTCTCAGATTCCACAAAAATATTGCTAACAAACTGATCCATAAAAAGTATCATGTAACTCTGTGAGCTGAATTAACACATCAGAAAGCAGTTTCTCAGAAAGCTTCTTTCTAGTTTTTATATAAGGATATTTCCTTTGTCACAATAAGCTTCATTGTGCTCCAAAATATCCCATTGCAGTTTCCAAGATAACAGTGTTAGCAAACTCCTCAATGAAGAAAACAGTGTAATTCTGTGAGATGAATTCACACATCACAAAGCAGTTTCTCAGAAAGCTTCTTTCTACTTTTTATCTGAGGATATTTCCTTTTTCAGGACAAGCCTCAATGTGTTCCCAAATATCCCATTGCAGATTCCTCAAAAACAGTGTTAGCAAACTGCTCAATTAAAAGAAAGGTGTATCTCTGTGAGATGAATTCACATATCACAAAGAAATTTCTCAGAAAGCTTCTTTCTATTTTTTTTCTGAGAATATTTCCTTTGTCACCACAGGCTCCAATGCGATCCAAAATATCCCTTCTCAGATTCCCCAAAAGCAGTGCTATGAAACTGATCAATTGAAAGCATCATGTAACTCTGTTAGATGAATTCACAAATCACAAAGGAGTTTCTTAGAAAGTTTCTTTCTAGGTTTTGTCTGAGGATATTGAATTTTTAACAATAGACTTCAAAGCGCTCTGAAATATGCCATTGCAGATTCAAAGAAAACAGTGTTAGCAAACTGCTCAATTAAAAGAGAAGTGTTACTCTGTGAGTTGAATTCACTCATCACAAAGCAGTTTATCAAAAAGCTTCTTTCTAGTTTTTATCTGAGGTTATTTCCTTTTTCACCATAGGCCTCAATCTACTCCCAAATATCCCTTTGTAGATTCCATGAAAACAGCGTTAGCAATCTGATCCATGAAACAGAAGGTTTGACTCTGTGAGATGAATTAACACATCCGAAAAACTTTCTCAGAAAGCTTCTTTCTACTTTTTATCTGAGGATATTTCCTTTGTCACGATAGTCTTCAATGTGATTCAAAATATTCCTCCTCAGTTTCCCCAAAAACAGTGCTATCAAACTGATCCATTGAATACATCTTGTAACTCTGTGAGATGAATTCACAAATCACAAAAGAGTTTCTCAGAACCTTTCTGTCTAGTTTTGGTCTGAGGATATTTACTTTCTAAGAGCAGGCTTCAATGAGCTCCAAAATATGACATTGCAGATTCCAAGAAAACAGTGCCAGCAAACTGCTCTATGAAAAGAACAGTTTAACTGTGTGAGTCGAATTCACACATCACTAAGCAGTTTCTCAGAAAGCTTCTTTCTCATTTTTCTATGATATATTTCCTTTTTCAATATAGTCTGCAATGTACTCGCAAATATCCCTTTGTAGATTCCACAAAAACTGTGTTTTCAATCTGCTCCTTGAAAATAAAGGTGTAACTCTGTGAGATGAATCCACACATCACAAAGAACTTTCTCAGAAAGCTTCTTTCTGGTTTTTAACTGAGGATATTTCCTGAGTCACCATAGGCTACAATGTGATCCAAAATATCCCTTACCAGATTGAGCTAAAACAGAGCAACCAAACTACTCCATGAAAGAATCATGTAACTGTGAGATGAGTTCACAAATCAGAAAGCAGTTTCTCAGAAAGCTTCTTTCTAATTTTTGTCTGAGGATATTTCCTTTGTTACCATAAGTTTCAATGTGCTTTCAAATGTCCCATTGCGAATTTCAAGAAAACAGTGTTAGCACGCTGTTCAATGAAAAGAACAGTGTAACTCTGTGAGATGAATTCACACAACACAAAGCAGTTTCTCAGAAACCTTCTTTTTGGTTTTTATCTGAATATATTTCCTTTGTCACCATAGGCTTCAATGTGCTCCCAAATATCCTATTGAAGGTTCCACGAAAAAAGTAGTATCAAACTGCTTAATGAAAAGAATCGTGTATCTCTAGGAAATGAATTCACACATCACAAAACATTTTCTCAGAAAGCTTCTTTCTAGTTTTTATCTGAGGATATTTTCTTTTTCACTATAGACCTCAATGGCTCCCAAATATTACTTTGCAGATTCCACAAAAACAGTGTTAGCAAAGTTCTCCATGAAAAGAAAGGTGTAACTCTGTGAGATGAATTCACAGATCGCAAAGAGCTTTCTAAGAAAGATTCTTCTTAGTTTTTATCTGAGGATATTTCCTTTGTCACCATGGGTTTCAATGCAATCCATAATATCCTTTTCAGATTCCCCAAAAACAATGCTACCAAACTTTTCCATGATAAGAATCGTGAAACTCCATGAGATGAACTCACAAATCACAAAGCAGTTTCTCAGAAAGCTTCTTTCTAGCTTTTGTCTGAGGACATCTCATTTGTCACCCTAAACTTCAATGTGCTCCAAAATGTCCCAGTGCAGTTTCCAAGAAAACAGTGTTAGCAAACAGCTGAATGAAAAGAACAGTGTAATTCTATAAGATTAATTCACACATCACAAAGCAGATTCTCAGAAAGCTTCTTTCTAGTTTTTATCTGAGGATATTTCCTTTTTCACCATCAGCCTCAATGCACTCCCAAACATCCCTTGAGGATTCCATGAAAACAGTGTTAGCAAACTGCTGAATGAAATAAACAGTGTAATTCTGTAAAATGAATTCACACATCACAAAGCTCTTTCTCAACCAGCTTCTTTCTAGTGTTTATCTGAGGATATTTCCTTTTTCACCGTATTCCTCAATGCACTCCCAAATATCCCATTGCAGATTCCACGAAGAAAGTGTCAGCAAACTTCTCAATGAAAGGAATGGTGTAACTCTGTGAGATGAATTCACACATCACAAAGCAGTTTCTCAGAAAGCTTCTTTCTAATCTTTATCTGAGGATATTTCGTTTGTCACCATAGGCTACAATGGGATCCAAAATCTCCACTCTCAGATTACTCAAAAACAATGCTACCAAACTGCTCCATGAATTGAATCACGTAACTCTCTATGATGAATTCAAAAATCACAAAGCAGTTTCTCATAAAGCTTCTTTCTAGTTTTTGTCTGAGGATATTTCCTTTTTCACCATAGGCCTCAAAGCGCTCATGAATATTCCTTTGCAGATTCCAGGAAAATAGTGTTAGCAAACTGCTCCATGAACATAAAGGTGTAAATTTGTGAGATAAATTTACCCATCAGAAAACATTTTCTCAGAAAGCTTCTTTCAGGTTTTTGTTTGAGGATATTTCCTTTGTCAGCATAGGATATTTCCTTTGGCTTCAATACACTACCAAATATCCTATTGCAGATTCCCCAAAAACATTGCTACCATTCTGCTCCATGAAAGAATGGTGTAACTGTGAAATGAATTCACACATCACAAAGCTGTTTCTCAGAAACCTTCTTACTACTTTTTATCTGAGGATATTTACTTTTTCACCATATTCCTCTATGTGATACCGAATATACCGTTTCAGATTCCATGAAAAAAGTATTAGCAAACTTCTCAATGAAAAGAACAGTGTTACTTTCATCACAAAGCGGTTCCTCAGAAAGGCTTATATCTACCTTTTCTATTTGGATATTTCCTTTTCCACCATTGGCTTCAACTCACTCCCAAATATCCCTTTCTAGATTCCATGAAAACAGTGTTTGCAAACTGCTCCATGAAAATAAATGTATTACTCTGTGAGATGAATAGACACATCACAAAGAAGTTTGTCAGACAGCTTCCTTCTGGTTTTTTTCTGAAGATATTTCCTTTGTCAGCATATGCTTCAATGAAATCCAAAATAACCTTTTTCAGATTCCCCAAAAAGAGTGCAACCAAACTGCTCCACAAAAAGAAAGGTGTAACTCTGTGAGATGAATTCACACATTACAAAGCAGTTTCACAGATGCTTTCTTATTGGTTTTATTGGAGGATATTTACTTTTTCACAGTAGGCCTCAATGATCTCTCAAATATCCCTTAGCAGATTCCCTGAAAACACGTTAGCAACTTTTCCATGAAAAGAAAGGTGTAATTCTAGGAGATGAATTCACACATCACAAAAAAATTTCTCAGAAAGCTTATATAGAGTTTTTATCTGAGGATATTTCCTTTGTCACCATAGGCTTCAATGTGATCCAAAGTATCCCATCTCAGTTTCCCTGAAACCAGTTTTACCAATCTCATTCAGGAGAAGAATCTTGTAACTCTGTGAGCTGAATTAACACATAACAAAGCAGTTTCTCAGAAAGCTTCTTTCTACTTCTTATATGAGGATATTTCCTTTGCCACCATAAACTTCAATGCACTCCAAAATATCAGATTACAGAATCCAAGAAAACAGTGTCAGCAAACTGCTCTAAGAAAAGAACACTGTAACTCTAGAAGATGAATGCATGCACCACCAAGCAGTTTCTCACAGAACTTCTTTCTAGTTTTTATCTGAGGTTATTTCCTTTTTCACTATAGGCCTCAATGTGCTCCCAAATATCACTTTGCAGATTCCATGAAAACAGTGTTAACAAACTGTACCATGAATAGAAAGATGTAACTCTGTGAGATGAATTCACACATCACAAAGAACTTTGTCAGAAAGCTTCTTTCTAGTTTTTATCTGAGGATATTTCCTTTGTCACCGTAGGCTTCAATGTGATTCAAATTATCCCTTCTCAGATTCCCCAAACACAGTACTACAAAACTTTTCCATGAAAAGAATGGTGTAACTCAGTGAGACGAATTCACACATCACAAAGCAGTGTCTCATAAAGCTTCTTTCTAGTTTTTTTCAAAGGATAATTCCTTTTTTGCCATAGGCCTCAATTCGCTCCAAAATTTCCCTCTGTAGATTCCAAGAAAATAGAGTTAGCAAACTGATCGATGAAAAGAAAGGTGTTAGCCTCTGAGATGACTGCATACATCACAAAACAGTTTCTCAGAAAGCTACCATCCAGTTTTATTCTGAGGATATTTCCTTTGTCACCATAAGATTCAATGCACTCCAAAATATCCCATTACAGCTTCCACGAAAACTGTGTTAGAAAACTACTCAATGAAAACAAAAGTGTAACTCTGTGAGATGAATTCACACATCACAAAGCAGTTTCTCAGAAAGCTTCCTTCTAGTTTTTATCTGAGGATATTTCCTTTTTCATTATAGGCCTCGAAGCGCTCCCAAATATTCCTTTGCAGATTACTCGAAAACAATGTTAACAAACTGCTCAATGAAAGGAACAGTGTAACTCTGTGAGATGAATTCACACATCAAAAAGCAGTTTCTCAGAAAGCTTCTTTCTAGTTTTTATATGAGGATATTTCCTCTTTCAGCACAAGCCTCAATGTGCTGTCAAATATCCCTTTCCAGATTCCACAAAAACAGAGTTTTCAAACAGCTCAATGAAAAGAACTCACGCATCATAAAGCAGTTTATCAGAAATCTTTCTAGTTTTTATCTGAGGATATTTAGTTTTTCACAATAGGCTTCAGTGGCCTTCGAATTATACCATTGCCGATTCCAAGAAAACAGTATTAGCAAATTGCTGAATGAAAAGAAAAGTGTAACTCTGTGAGATGAATTCACACATCACAAAAGAGTTTCTCAGAATGCTCCTTTTTGGTTTTTATCTGAGGATATTTAGTTTTTCACCATAGACCTCAATGCACTCCCAAATATCCCCTTGCAGATTACACGAAAACAGTGTTAGCAAACTGCTCCATGGAGGGAAATGTGTAACTCCATGAGATGAATTCACACATTACAAAGAAGTTTCTCAGAAAACTTCTATTTTTTATCTGAACATATTTCCTTTTTCACCATAGGCTTCAATGCAATCCAAGATATCCCTTCTCAGATTCCCCAAAAAGATTGTTACCAAACTGCTCTATGAATAGAAAGGTGTAACTCTGTGAGATGAATTCAAAAATCACAAAGCAGTTTCTCAGAATTCTTCTTTCTAGTTTTTATCTGAGGATATTTCCTTTGACAACATAGGCTTCAATGCAATCCGAAATATCCCTACTAAGATTCCCCAAAAGGAGTGCTACCAAACTGCTCCATGAAGAGAATCGTGTAACTCAGTGACATGAATTCAAGCATCACAAAGCTGTTTCTCAGAAAGCTTATTTCTAGTTTTTGTGAGAGAATATTTCATTTTTCACCATAATATTCAATGCACTCCGAAATATCCTATTGCAGATTCCAAGAAAGCAGTGGTAGCAAGCTGCTCAATGAAAAGAACAGTGTAACTCTGTGAGATGAATTCACACATCCAAAAGCATTTTCTCAGAAAGCTTCTTTCTAGTCTTTATCAGAGGATATTTCCTTTTTTACTATAGGCCTCAAAGCACTCCTAAATATCCCTTTGCAGATTCCATGAAAAGAGTGTTTTCAAACAACTCCATGAAAAGAAACTCTGTGAGATGAATTTACACGTTACAAAGAATTTTCTCAGCATACTTCTTTCTAATTTTTAACTGAGAATATTTCCTTTGTCACACTAGGCTTCAATGTGATCCAAAGTATCTCTTTCCAGATTCCCCAAAAACAGTGCTACCAATCTGATCCATAAAAAGAATCGAGTATCTCTGTGAGATGAATTAACACACATAAATCCGTTACTCAGAAAGCTTCTTTCTAATTTTTATATGAGGATATTTCCTTTGTCACCATTGGCTTCAATGCAATCCAAAATATCCCTTCTCAGATTCCCCCAAAACAGTGCTACCAAATTTCTGCAAGAAAAGAATCGTATAACTGTGTGAGATGAATTCACAGATCACAAAGCAGATTCCCAGAAAGCTTCTTTCTAGTTTTTGTCTGAGGATAATTCTTTGTCACTATAAGCTTCAATGCACTGCGAAATATCCCATTGCAGACTCCAAGAAAACAGTGTTAGCAAACTTCTCAATGAAAAGTACAGTGTAACCCTGTGAGATGAATTCACACTTTACAAAGCAGTTTCTCAGATAGCTTCTTTTTGCTTTTTATCTGAGGATATTTCCTATTTAACCATAGGCTTCAATGCACTCCCAAATATGCTATTGCAGATTCCATGAAAACAGTGTTATCAAACCGATCAATGAAAAGAATGGTGTAACTCTGTGAGTTAAATTCCCACAACACAGAGAACTTTCTCGGAAAGTTTCTTTATGGTTTTTTTCTGAGGGTGTTTTTCTTGACAACACAGGTTTCAATGTGATCTAAAATATGTCTTTTCAGAATCCCCAAAAACAGTGCTATCAAATGGTCCATGAAAGTATCATGTAATACTCTTAGATGAATTAACGCATCACAAAGCATTGTCTCAGAACTCTTCTTTCTCTTTTTTATAGAGGATATTTCCTTTATCACTGTAGGTCACAATATGCTCAAAATATCGCTTTGCAGATTCCACGAAAACAGTGTTAGAAAACTGCTCCATGAAAAGAAAGTTGTAACTCTGTGAAATGAATTCACACATCACAAAGAGCTTTCTCAGAAAACTTCTTTCTAGTTTTTGGATGAGGATATTTCCTTTGTCATCATAGGCTTCAATGCAATTCAAATTATCCCTTCTCAGATTCCCCAAAAAGAGTGCTACCAAACTGCTCCATGAAAAGTATCCTGTAACTCTGTGAGATGAATTCACAAATGAAAAAGCAGTTTCTCAGAAAGCTTCTCTCTAGTTTTTGTCTGAGAATATTTCCTTTGTCAAAGTAAGCTTCAATGTGCTCGGAAATATCCCACTGCAGATTCCAAGAAAACAGCGTTAGCAAACTGCTCCATGAAAAGAACAGTGTAACTCTGTGAGATGAATTCACACATCACAAAACAGTTTCTCAGAAAGTTTCCTTCTAGTTTTGGCTGAGGATATTTCCTTTCTCACCATAGGCCTCAATGCACTCTCAAATATCTCTTTGCAGATTCCACTAAAACAGTGTAAGCAAACTGTCCCATGAAAATTGAGGTGTAACTCTATGAAATGATTTTACACAAAGCAAAGTCCTTTCTCAGAAAGCTTCTCTCTACCTTTTGTCTGAGGATATTTCTTTTGTCACCATAGATTCAACGCAATCCAAAATATCCCTTCTCAGGTTCCCCAAAACAGTGCTACCAAACTACTCCATGAAAACAATCATATATCTCTGTGAGATGAATTAACACATCACAAAATGGTTTCTTGGAGAGCTTCCTTCTAGTTTTTATCTGAGGATATTTCGTTTTTTACCATAGGCCTCAATGCACTCCCATATATCCTTTTGCAGATACCTCGAAAGCAGTCTTAGCCAACTGCTCAATGAAAAGAACACTGTTACTCTGTGAGATGAACTCATACATCACAAAGCAGCTTCTCAGAAAGCTTCTTTCTCGTTTTTATCTGAGGATATTTCCTATTTCACCATAGGCCTCAAGGTGCTCCCGTATATCCCTATGCAGATTTCACGAAATCAGTGTTAGTAAAGTGCCCCAAGAAAAAAGGTGTAACTCCATGAGATTAATTCACAAATCACAAAGCCATTTCTCAGAAAGCTTCTTTCCAGTTTTTGTCTGAGGATATTTCCTTTGTCACCATAAACTTCAAAGCGCTCTGAAATATCCCATTGCAGATTTTAAGAAAATAGTGTTAGCAAACTGCTCAATGAAAAGAACAATGTAAATCTGTGAGATGAATTCACACATCACAAAGCAGATTCTCAGAATGTTTCTTTTTGTTTTTATCTGAGGATATTTCCATTTTCACTATAGGCTTCAATGTGCTCCAAAATATCCCATTGCAGATTCCACGAAAACAGTATTATCAAACTACTCCATGAAAAGAAAGATGTGACTCTGTGAGATGAATTCACACATCACAAAGAACTTTCTCAGAAAGCTTCTTTCTAGTTTTTATCTTAGCATATTTCCTTTGTCACCATAGGCTTCAATGCAATCCTAAATGTCTCTTCTCAGATTTCCCAAAAACAGTGCTACCAAACTGATCCATGAAGGGAACCATGTACCTCCATGATTTGAATTAACACATCACAAAGCGGTTTCTCAGAAAGCTTCTTTCTAGTTTTTATATGAGTATATTTCCTTTGTCACCAGAAGACTGAAAACACTCCAAAACATCCTATTGCAGACACCAAAAAAAAAAAAGAGTTGGCAAACTGCTCATTGAAGAACAGTGTAACTCTGTGACATGAATTCACACATCACAAACCAGTTTATCAGAAAGCTTCTTTCTAGTTTTTATCTGAGGATATGTCCTTTTTCACCACAGGACTCAAAGCACTCCCAAATATACCTTTTCAGATTCCATGAAAAGAGTGTTAGAAAACTTCTCCATGAATAGAAAGGTGTAACTCTGAGATGAAATAACACTTCACAAAGAACTTTCTCAGAAAGCTTCTTTCTAGTTTTTATGTGAGGATATTTCCTTTGTTACCTCAGGCTTCAATGCGATTCAAAATATCCCTTCTCAGATTGCCAAAATGAGTGCTACCAAACTGATCCTTGAAAAGAATCATGTAACTCTGTGTTATGAATTAACACATGACAAAGCAGTTTCTCAGAAAGATTCTTTCTCGATTTTACATGAAGCCAATTCCTTTGTCAAAATATGCTTCAATACCCTCAGAAATATCCCATTGCAGATAGATTCCAAGAAAAGAGTGTTAGCAAACTGCAAAATGTGAAGTACAATGTAACTCGGCGAGATGAATTCACACATCACAAAGCAGTTTCTCAGAAAGCTTCTTTTTAGTTTTTATCTGAGGATATTTCCTTTCTCACCATAGACCTCAATGCTCTCCCAAATATCCCTTTGTAGATTCCACGAAAACAGTGTCAGCAAACTGCTCCATGAAACAAACAGTGTAACTCTGTCACACGAATTCAAAAATCACAAAGGTGTTTCTCAGAAAGATTCTTTCCAGTTTTTATATGAGACTATTTCCTCTTTCACCATAGCCTTCAATGCGATCCAAAATGTCGCCTCTCAGATGCGCCAAAAACCCTGCCCCCAAACTGATCCAGGAATAGAATCCTGTGACTCTGTGAGATGAACTCACACATCACAAAGCCGTTTCTCAGAAAGTTTCTTTGCTGTTTTTATCTGAGGATATTTCCTTTGTCACCATAGACTTCAATGTGCTCCCTAATATCCTACTGCAGATTCCCCGAAAACCGAGTTATCAATCTGCTCAATGAAAAGGATGGTGTAACTCGGTGTGATGAATTCACACATCACAAAGTAGTTTCTCAGAAATCTTCCTTTCGGTTTTTATCTGAGGCTATTTACTTTGTCACCATAGGCTTCAACGCAATCTGAAGTATCCCTTCTGAGATTCCCCAAAAACAGTGCTACCAAACTGCTCCTTGAAAAGAATCGTGTAACTCTGTGAGATGAAATCACACATCACAAAGAACTTTATCATAATGCTTTTGTCTAGTTTTTATCCGAGGACATTTCCTTTGTTACCATAGTCTTCAATGCGATTAAAAATATCCCTTTCCAGATTCCCCCAAAACAGCACTACCAAACTGATCCATGAAGAGAATTGTGTAACTCTGTGAGATGAATTACCATACCACAAAGTGGTTTCTCAGAAAGCTTCTTTCTTGTTTTTACATGTGGATATGTCCTTTGTCACCATAAGCTTCAATGTGCTCCGAAATATCCCATTGCAGACTGCAAGAAAACACGACTAGCAAACTGCTCAATGAAAAGAACAGTGCAACTCTGTGAAATGAATTCATACATTCCAAAGCAGTTTCTCAGAAAAGTTCTTTCTAGTTTTATCTGAGGATATTTCCGTTGTCACCATAGGCTTCAATGCGATCTACCATATCCCTTCTCAAATTCCCCAAAATCACTGCTACCAAACCAAATTATGGAAAGAATCATATAACTCTATGTGATGAATTAACACATGACAATGCAGTTTCTCAGAAAGGTTCTTTCTTGCTTTTATATGAAGATATTTCCTTTGTCACTATAAGCTTCAATGCACTCCCAAATATCAGACTGCAGATTCCCTAAAACCAGTGTTATCAATCTACTCAATGAAAATAACGGTTGAATTCTGTGAGTTGAATGCACACATCACAAAGCAGTTTATCAGAGAACTTCCTTCTAGTTTTTTTCTGAGGATATTTCCTTTTTCACTATAGCCCTCAATGGGCTCCCATATATCCCTTTGTGGATTCCACAAAAACAGTGTTAGCAAACTGCTCATTAAAAAGAACAGTGTAACTCTGTGAGATGAAGTCACACAAAACAAAGCAGTTTCTCAGAAGGCTTCTTTTTGGTTTCTATCTAAGGATATCTACTTTGTCACCATAGGCTTCATTGCACTCCCAAATATCACTTTGCAGATTCCACGAAAACAGTTTTAGCAAACTACTCCTTGAAAAGAAAGCTGTAACTGTGTGAAATGAATTCACACATCAGCAAGAACTTTCTCAGAAAGTTTCTTTTTAGATTTTATCTGAGGATATTTCGTTTGTCACAATAGGTTTCAATGTTGTCCAAAATATCCCTTTTCAGATTCCCCAAAAACACTGCTGCCAAACTGATCCAGGAAGAGAATCGTGAAACTCTGTGAGATGAATTCACACATCACAAAGCCGTTTCTCTGAAAACATGTTTATAGTTTTTATATGAGGATGTTTCCTTTGTCACCATAAGCTTCAAAGCACAACAAAATATCCCAATGCAGATTCCAAGAACACAGTGTTAGCAAACTGCTCAAGGAAAAGGATATTTTAACTGTGTGAGATGAATTCCCACATCACAAAGCAGTTTCTTAGAAAGCGTCTTTCTAGTTTTTATCTGAGTATATTTCCTTTTTCACCATAGGCCTCAATGCACTCCCAAATATCTCAGTGCAGATTCCTCAAAACAGTTTTGGCAAACTGCTCTGTGAAAATAAAGGTGTAACACTGTGAGACGAATTCACACATCACAAAGACCTTTCTCAGAAAGTTCCTTGTAGTTTTATTGGAGGATATTTGCTTTGTCACCATAGGCTTCAATGTGATCCAAAATATCCCTTCTCAGATTCCCCATTGCAATGCTACCAAACTGATCCATGAAAGGCATTTTGTAAGTCTATGAGATGAATTTTCACATCACAAAGCAGTTTCTCAGAAAGCTTCCTTCTTGTTTTTATATGAGAATATTTCCTTTGTGAACATAAGCTTCAGTGAGTTCCAAAACATCCCATTGCAGATTCCAAGAAAACACTGTTAGCAAACTGCTCAGTGAAAAGAACAGTGTAAATCTGTGAGATGAATTCACACATCAGAACGCCATTTCCAAGAAACTTTTTTTCTAGTTTTTATCTGAAGATATTTCCTTTGTCACCATAGGCTTCAATGCGATCCAAAATATGCTTCTCAGGTTCGCCAAAATCAGTGCTACCAAGCTGATTCATGGAAAGAATCACATAATTCTGTGGGGTTAATTAACACTTGACAGATTTGTTTCTCAGGAAGCTTCTTGTTAGTTTTTATATGAGGATATTTCCTTTGTCACAATAAGCTTCAATGCACTCCGATATATCCCATTGTAGATTCCAAGAAAACTGTATTAGCAAACTGCTAAATGTAAAGAACAGTGTAACTCAGTGAGATGAATTCACACATCACAAGGCAGTTTCTTGGAAAGCTTCCTTCTAGTTTTTATCTGAAGATATTTCCTTTTTCAATGTAGGCATCAATGTGCTCCTAAATATCCCTTTGCAGATTCCACAAAAGCAGTGTCAGCAAACTGTTCCATGAAAACAACAGTGTAACTCTGTGATGTGAATTCATACATCACAAATCAGTTTCTCTGAAAGATTTTTTCTAGGTTTTTATGAGGATATTTCGTTTTTTTACCATAGGCTTCAAATATTCTTTCTCAGATTCAAAGTAAACAGTGTTAGCAAACTGCCCAATGAAAAGAGTGTAGCTCTGTGAGATGAATTCACACATCACAAAGCAGTTTTACAGAAAGCTTCTTTTTCATTTTTATCTGAAGATATTTCTTATGTCACCGTAGGCTTCAATGCTCACCCAAATATCCTACTGCAGATTCCAAGAAAACGGTGTTATCAAACTGATCAATGAAATGAATGGTGTAGCTCTGTGAAATGAATTCAAACATCACAAAACAGTTTTTCAGAAGTCTTCTTTCTAGTTTTTATCTATCTGAGGATATTTCTTTTGTCACTCTGGGACCCAAAGTGCTCCCAAATATCTTTTGCAGTATCCACGATAGCAGTGTTAGCAAACTGCTCCATGAAAAGACAGGTGTTACTCTGTGAGGTGAATTACCAACTCACAAAGACGTTTCACAGAAAGCTTCTTTCTAGTTTTTGTTTGAGGATATTTTTTTTTTCACCATAGGCCTCAATGTGCTCCCACATATCCCTTTACAGATTCCAAGAAAACAGTGTTAGCAAACCGCTCCATAAAAAGAAAGGTGTAATTCTGTGAAATGAATTCACACATCATGAAGTTTCTCAGAAAGCTTATTTCTAGTTTTTATCTGATTATATTTCCTTTCTCACCATAGGCCTCAGCACAGTTCAAAATATCCCTTCTCAGATTCCCGAAAAACAGTGCTACCAAACTGCTCCAGGAAAAGTGTCGTGTAACTCTGTGAGATGAATTCACACATCACAAAGCAGTTTCTCAGAAAGCTTCTTTCTAGTTTTCCTCTGAGGTTATTTTCCATGTCTCCCTAAGCTTCAATGCACTCCAAAACATCCCACTGCAGAATCCAAGAAAACGGTGTTAGCAAACTGCTCAGTGAAAATAACAGTGTAACTCTGTGAGGTGAATTCACACATCACAAAGTCGTTTCTCAGAGAGCCTCCTTTTGAATTATCTATGAGGATAATTCCATTGTCACTATAGGCTTCAATGAGCTCCCAAATATCCTATTGCAGATTCTTTAAAAACAGTGATAGCAAACTGCTCCATGAAAAGAGTGGTGTAATTCTGTGAGAAGAATTCACATATCACAAAGCAGTTTCTCAGAAAAATTCTTTCTAGTTTTTATCTGAGGATATTTTCTTTTTCACCATAGGCCTCAATGCGCTCCCAAGTATCCCTTTGCAGATTCCATGAAAACAGTGTTAGCACACTGCTGCATGAAAAGAAAGGTGTATCTCTGTGATATGAATTCACACATCACAAAGATCTTTCTCAGAAACCTTCTTTCTAGTTTTTGTCTGAGGATATTTCCTTTTTCACCATAGACCTCAATGCGCTCCCAAATATCCCATTGCAGATTCCAAGAAAACAGTAGTAGCTAACTGCTCAATGGAAAGAATGGTGAAATTCTTTGAGATGATTTCAAACATCACAAAGAAGTTTCTCAAAGCTTCTTTTTGCTGTTTATCTGAGGATATTTCTTTTGTCACTATAGACTTCAATGTGCTCCCAAATATCCTATTGCAGATTCCACGAAAACAGTGTTAGCAAACTGCTCTATGAAAATGAAGGTGTAACTCTATGAGATGAATTCACATATGACAGAGAACTCTCTCAGAAAGCTTCTTTCTAGTTTTTAGCTGAAGATATTTCCTTTGTCACCATAGGCTTCAATGTGATTTTGAATATCCTTTCCTAGATTCCCCCAAAACAGTGCTACTAAATTGATCCATGATAAGAATCGTGTAACTCTGTGAGATGAATTAACACATCTCAAAGCCATTTCTCAGAAAGCCTCTTTCTAGTGTTTTTAAGAGGATATTTCCTTTGTCACCATAGGCTTCAATGAGATCCAAATTATCCCTTCGCAGATTCCCCAAAAGCATTGCTCCCAAACTGCTCCATGAAAAGGATGATGTAATTCTGTGAGATGAATTCACGAATCACAAAGCAGTTTCCTAGAAAGCTTCTTTCTAGTTTTTGGCTGAGGATATTTCCTTTTTCATCATAAGCTTCAATGCGCTCCAAAATATCCCATTGCAAATTCCAAGAAAACGGTGTTAGCAATCTGCTCCCTGAAAAGGACAGTGTAACTCTGTGAGATGAATTCACACATCACAAAGAAGTTTCTCAGAAACCTTCTCTCTAATTTTTATCTGGGAATATTTACTTTTCCACCATATGCCTCAATGAGCTCAGAAATATCCCCTTGTAGATTTCACGAAAACAATGTTGACAAATTGCTCCATGAAAAGAAAGGTGTAACTCTGTGAGATGAATTCACACACAACAGAGAACTCTCTCAGAAAGCTTCTTTGTAGTTTTTAGCTGAAGACATTTCCTTTGTCACCATAGGCTTCACTGCAAAACAAAATATCCCTTCTCAGATTCTCAAAAAACAGTGCTACCAAATTACTCCATGACAAATGTCGTATAACTCTGTGAGATGAATTCACAAATCGCAAAGCAGTTTCTCAGAAAGCTTCTTTCTGTCTTTTACTTATGATATTTTATTTGTCACCATAGGATTCAATGCACTTCCAAATATCCTAAGGCATATTCCACGAAAAGAGGGATATCAAACATGTCAATGAAAATATCAGTGTAACTATGTGAGGTGAATTCACACAGCATAAAGCAGTTTCTCAGAAGGCTTCTCTTTAGTTTTTGTATGAGGATATTTCCTTTGTCACCATTGTCTTCAATATGATCCAAAATATCCTTTCTCAGATTCCCCAAAAACAGTCCTACCAAACTGATCCATGAAAAGAATCGTGTAACATTGTGAGATGAATTAACAAATCACAAAGTGGTTTCTTAGAAAGCTTCTTTCCAGTTTTTATTTGAGGGTATTTCCTTTGTCGTCATACGCTTCAATGCACTCCCAAATATCCTATTGCAGATTCCATGAAAACAGTGTTACCACACTGCTCAATGAAAAGAATGGTGTAACTCTGTGATATAAATTGTCCCATCACATAGTAGTTTCTGAGAGAGCTTCTTTCTAGTTTTTATCTGAGGATATTTCCTTTTTCACTATAGTCCTCAATGCCCTCCTAAATGTCCCTTTGCAGATACCACGAAAACAGTGTTTGAAACTGCTGCATAAAAAGAAAGGTGTAACTCTGTGAGATCAAATCACACATTATCAGGAACTTTCTCAGAAAGCTTCCATTTTGTTTTTGTAGGATTATATTTCCTTTGTCACAGTAACTTTCACTGCGTTCTGAAATATCCCATTGCAGATTCCAAGAAAACAGTGTTTGCAAACTACTCCATGAAAAGAAAGGTGGAACTCTTTGAGATGAATTCACATATCACAGAGAACTTTCTCAGAAAACTTCTTTCTAGTTTTTATCTGTGGATATTTCCTTTGCCATGAGAGGCTGAAATGCAATCCAAAATATCCCTTCTCAGATTCCTCAAAAACATTGCTACCAAACTGACATATGAAAAGAATCATGTAATTCTGTGAGATGAATTAACACATCACAAAACAGTTTCTCAGAAGGTTTCTTTCTGGTATTTATATGAGGATATTTCATTTGTCACCATAAGCTTCAATGCACTCTGAAATATTCCATTGCAGATTCCAAGAAAACAGTGTTAGCAAATTGCTGAATGAAGAGAACATTGTAACACTTTGAGATGAATCAGACATCACAAAGCAGTTTCTCAGAAAGCTTCTTTCGGTTTTTAAGGTAAGATATTTCCTTTGTCACCATAAGCCTCAACTCACTAATAAATATCCATTTGTAGATTCCACGAAAACAGTATTAGGAAACTGCTCCATGAAAAGAATGGTGCTACTCTGTAAAATGCATACACTCAAAACAAAGAAGTTGCTCAGAAAGCTTCTTTCTAGTTTTTATCTGAGGATATTTCCCTTGTCACCATAGGCTTCCTTGTGATGCAAAAGAACCCTTTTCAGATTCCCCAAGAAGAGTGCTACCAAACTGCTCCCTGAAAAGAAAGGTGTAACTCCATGAGATGAATTCACAAATCACTAAGAAGTTTCTCAGAAAGTTTTTACTAGATTTTGTGTGAGGATATTTCCTTTTTCACCATAAGGTTCAATGCACTCTGAAATTTCCCATTGCACATATCAAGAAAATTGTGTTAGCAAACTGCTCCATGAAAAGAACAGTGTTTCCCTGTGAGATGAATTCACACATCTCACAACAGATACTCAGAAAGTTCCTTTTTGTTTTTATCTGAGGATATTTCCTTTGCCACCATAGGCTTCAACGTGATCCAAAATATCTCTTCTCAGATTCCTCAAAAAGAGTGCTACAAAACTGATCCATGAAAAGAATCATGTAACTCAGGGATATGAATTAACACATGACTAAATGGTTTCTCAGAAAGCTTCTTTCTAGTTTTTATATGAGAGTGTTTCCATTGCCACCATAAGCTTAAAATGCACTCCAAAATATCCCATTGCAGATTCCAAGAAAACAGGGTTAGCAAACCGCTCAATGAAAAAAACAGAGTAACTCTGTACAATGAACCCACACATCACGAAGCAGTTTCTCAGAAACTTTCTTTCTAGTTTTTATCTGAGGATATGTGCTTTTACACCATAGACCTCAATGTGCTCTCAAGTGTCCCTTTGAAGATTCCTCGAAAACAGTGTTAGCAAACTGCCCCATGAAAAAACAGTTGCAACTCTGTGAGGTGAATTCACACATCATAAAGCAGTTTCTCAGAAAGCTTCTTTTTGGTTTAATCTGAGGATATTTCCTTTGTCACCATAGGCCTCAATGCGCTCACAAATATCACGTTGCAGATTCCACGAAAACATTGTTAGCAAACTACTGCATGAAAAGAAAGGTATAATAATGTGAGATTAATTCATACATCGCAAAGAACTTTCTCAAAAAGCTTCTTTCTACTTTTTGTATGAGATTATGCCCTTTGTCACCATGGGCTTCAATGTGATCCAAAATATCCTTTCTCAGATTCCCCAGAAAACATGGCTCCAAACTGCTCCGTGAAAAGAGCTGTGTAACTCTGTGAGATGAATTCACAAATCACAAGGCAGTTTCTCAGAAAGCTTCTTTCTAGTTTTTTCTGAGTATATATGCTTTTTAGATGTAGTCCTCAATGCACTCCCAAATATCCCTTTACAAATTCCATGAAAACAGTGTTAGCAAGCTGTTCCGTGAAAAGAAAGTTGTAACTCTGTGAGATGAATTTACACATCACAAAGAAGTTTCTGAGAAACCTTCTTTCTAGTTTTTATCTGATTATATATCCTTCGTTACCATAGGCTTCAATGTGATATAAAATATCCCTTCACAGATTCCCCAAAAACAGTGCTACCAAACTATTCCATGAACACAAAGGTGGAACTCTCTGAGATGAATTCAAAAATCACAAAGCAGTTTCTCACAAACCTTCTTTCTTATTTTTGTCTGAGTATATTTCGTTTGTTACCGTAACTTTAAATGAGCTCCAAAATGTCCCATTGCTGATTCGAAGAAAGTGTTAACAAACTGCTCAGTGTAAAGAACAGTGTAAATGTGTGAGATGAATTCACACAAAACACAAATCAGTTTTTCAGAATGTCCTTTTTGGTTTTTATCTGAGGATATATCTTTTGTCGGCATAGCCTTCAATGCACTCTCAAATATCCTATTGCAGATTCCACGAAAACAGTGTTATCAAACTGCTCAATGAAAACAACAGTGTATCACTGTGAGATGAATTCACCCATCTAAAATTAGTTTCTAGGAAAGATTCTTTCCAGTTTTATCTGAGGATATTTCCTTTTACACCCAATGCGCTCCCAAACATCACTTTCCAGATTACCCAAAAAGAGTGTTTGCAAACTGCTCCATGAAAAGAAAGGTGTAACTCTGTGAGATGAATTCACACATCACAAAGAACTTTCTCAGAAGGGTTCTTTCATGTTTTTATCAGAAGATATGTATTTTGTCACCATAGGCTTCATCGTGATCCAAAATATCCCTTCTCAGATTCCCCAAAAACAGTGCTACAAAAGTGTGCCATGAAAAGAATGGTGTAACTCTGTGAGTTGAATTCACACATCACAAAGCAGTTTCTCCGAAAGCTTCTTTCTAGTTTTTATCTGAAGATATTTCCTTTTTCACCACCGGCCTCAATGTGCTCCATAATATCCCATCGCAGATTCCATGAAAAAAGTGTTAGCAAACTTCTCAATGAAAAGAACGATATAACTCTGTGAGATGAATTCCCACATCACAAGGAAGTTTCTGTCTAGATTTTATCTGAGGATATATCCTTTGTCACCATAGTCTTCAATGCGATTAAAATTATCCTTTCTCAGATTCCACAAAAAGAGTGCTATCAATCTGCTCCATGAAAAGAATCATGTAACTCTGTGAGTTGTATTCACAAATCACAAAGCAGTTTGTCAGAAAGCTTCCTTCTAGTTTTTATCTAAGGATATTTCCTTTTTCACCATTTGCCTCAATGCATTTGTGAGTATTCCATTGCAGATTCCATGAAAATAGTGTTAGCAAACTGCTCCATGGAAAGCAAGGTGTAAATCTGTGAGATGAATTCAACATAAGAAAGCAGTTTTTCAGAAAACTTCTTGTTGGTTGTTGTCTGAAGATATTTCATTTGCCACCATAGGCTTCAATGCACTCTCAGATATTCCTTTTCAGACAACACAAATAGTGTGATGCCAAAGTGCTCCCTCAACAGAAACATTTTGCTCTATGAGACGAATGCGCACCTCACAAAGGAGTTTCTCTGAAAGCCTCTTTTGAGTTTTTAACTGATGTTATTTCCTTTTTCACCATATTCCTCAATGTGCTCCCGAATATCCCATTGCAGATTAAACAAAAAAAGTGTTAGCAAACTTCTCAATGAAAAGAGCAGTGTTACTTGGTGAGGTGAATTCACACATGACAAAACAGTTTCACAGAAAGTTTCTTTTTGGTTTTTATCTGAAGATATTTCCTTTGTCACCAAAGATTTCAATACCCTCCCAAATACGCTATTGTAGATTCCACGAAAACAGTGTTATCAAACTGCTCCATGAAAAGAAAAGTGTAACTCTTTGAGATGATTTCACACATCACAAAGCAGTTTCTCAACAACTTTCTTTCTAATTTTTACCTGATGACATTTTCTTTGTCACCTTAGGCTTCTATGTAGTCCAAAATATCCCTTCTCAGATTCCCCAAAAACAGTGCTATCAAACTGCTCCATAAAAAGAATGGTGTAACTCTGGGAGATGAATTCACAAATCACAAAGTAGTTTCTCAGAAAGCTTGTTTCTAGTTTTTATCTGACGATATTTCCTTATTAATCATATTCCTCAATGCGCTCCAGAATATCACATCCCAGATTCCATGAAAAAAGTGTTAGCAAACTTCTCAATGAAAAGAATGGTGTAACACTGTGAGATGAATTCACACATCACAAATAAGTTTCTCAGAAACTTTCTTTGTAGATTTTATCTGAGGATATTTCCTTTCTCACCACAGGCTTCAATGTGATCCAAATATGCCACCTCAGATTCCCCAAGAACAGGTCTACCAAACTCCTCCATGAAAGAAATCATGTAACTCTGTGAAATGAATTCATAAATCACAAAGAAACTTCTCAGAAAGCTTCTTTCTAGTTTTTCTGTGAGGATATTTCCTTTTTCACCATTTGCCACAATGCGTTCACAAACAGCCCTTTGCAGATTCCACAAAAATAGTGTTAGCAAACTGCTACATTAAAAGAAATGTGTAAATCTGTGAGATGAATTCACACATCACAAAGCAGTTTCGCAGAAAGCTTCTTTTTGGTTTTCATCTGAGGATATGTAATTTGCCAACATAGGCTTCAAAGCATTCCCAAATATCCCATTGCAGATTCCAGGAAAATAGTGTTATCTATCAAACTGCTCAGTGAAAACAGCAGTGTAACTCTGTGAGATGAGTTCACAGAAAGATTATCTCTCAGAATTCTTCTTTGTTGTTTTCATCTGAGGATATTTCCTAGGCCTCAATGTGCTCCCATATATGCCTTTCCAGATTTCACAAAAACAGTATTACCAAACTCCTCCTTGAAAAGACAGGTGTATTTCTGTGAGATGAATTCACATATCACAAAGAAATTTCTCAGAGGGCTTCTTTCTAGTTTTTATCTGAGGATAATTCCTTTGTCACCATAGACTTCAATGAACTCCCACATATCCCAATGCAGATTCCCAGAAAACAGTGTTAGCAAACTGCTCAGTGGAAAGAACAGGGTAACTCTGTGAGATGAATTCACACATCACAAAGCAATTTCTCAGAAAGCCTGTTTTTGGTTTTTATCTGAAGATATTTCCCTTGTCATCATAGGCTTCAAGGCACTCCCAAAGATCCTGTTGCAAATTCCAGGAGAATGTTGTTGGCAAACTACCCATGAGAAGAAATATGTAGCTCTGTGAGTTGAATTCATACATCACAAACCAGTTTCTCAGAAAGCTTTTTTCTGGTTTCATGAGGATATTTCCTTTGTCACCTTGAGCTTCAATGCGCTACCAAATATCTTCTTGCAGATTCCACGAAAACGGTGTTAGGAAACTTCAACATGAAAAGAAATGTGTAACTCTGTGAGATGAATTAACACACTGCAAACCTGGTTGTCAGAAAGCTTATTTCTTGTTTTAACTGAGGATATTTCCTTTGGCACCATATGCTTCAAACCACTCCCAAGTATTCCATTGCAGATCTCAAGAAAACAGTGTTAGCAAACTGCTCAATGAAAAGAACAATGTAACATTGTGAGATGAATTCACACATCACAAAGCAGTTTCTGAGAAAACTTCTCTTTAAGGGAGGATATTTCCTTTTTAGGCATAGTATTCAATGTGATCCAAAATATCCCTTCTCAGATTGCGAAAAAGGGTGCTACGAAATTGCTCCCTGAAAAAAATCAAGTAACTCAGTGAGATGAATTCACACATCACAAGGCTGTTTCTCAGCAAGCTTCTTTCTAGTTTTTGTGGGAGGATATTTCCTTTGTCACCATAGGCCTCAAAGCGATCACAAAAATCCCATTGAAGATTCCAAGAAAAACGTGTAAACAAGCTGCTCAATAAAAGCAATGGTGAAACTCTGTGAGATGAGTTCACACATGACAAAGCAGTTTCTCAGAAAGTTTCTTTCTAGTTTTTATCTGAGGATATATTCGTTGTCACCATAGGCCTCAATTCACTCTCAAATATCCCTTTGCAGATTCCAGGACCACAATGTTAGCAAACTGCTCCATGAATAGAAGCAAGTAACTCTGTGAGATGATTTCACACATCACAAAGTAGTTTCTCAGAAAGTTTCTTTCTAGTTTTTGTCGGAGGATATTTCCTTTGTCACCATAGGCTTCAGTGTGACCCAAAATATCCCTTCTCAGATTCCCCAAAAGCAGTGCATCCAAACTGTTCCATGAAGAGAATCCTGTAACTCTGTGAGATGAATTCACACATCACAAAGCAGTTTCTCAGAAAGCTTTTCTCTAGTTGTTATCTGAGGATATTTTCTTTGTCACCATAGGCTTCCATGTGCTCCCAATATCCTACTGCCGACTTCAGGAAAACAGTGTTAGCAAACTGCTCCATGAAAATAATGGTGAAACTCTTTGAGACACATTCACACATCACAAAGCCATTTCTCAGAAAGTTTCTCTGTAATATTCTTCAGAGGATACTTCCTTTTTCACAGTAGGCGTAATATGCTCCTAAATTTCCTCTTGCAGATTCCACGAAAACAGTGTTAGTAAATTGCTCCATAAAAAGACAGGTGTATCTCTGTGAGATGAATTCACACATTATAAAGAAGTTTCTAAAAGGACTTCTTTCTAGTTTTAATCTGAGGATATATCCTTTGCCACCATAGGCTTCAATGCGCTCCCAAATATCCCATTGCAGATTCTAAGAAAACCAGTGTTAGCAAACTGCTCAGTGAAAAGAACAGTGTAACTCTGTGAGATGAATTCACACATCACAGAGCAATTTCTCAGAAAGCCACTTTTTGGTTTTTATCTGAGGATATTTCCCTTGTCATCATAGGCTTCAAGGCGCTCCCTAGATCCTGTTGCAGTTTCCACGAGAACGTTGTTAGCAAACTACTCCATGAAAAGCAATATGTAACTCTGCAAGATGAATTCATACATCACAAAGCAGTTTCTCAGAAAGCTTCTTTCTAGTTTTTATATGAGGATATTTCCTTTGTCACTGTGAGCTTCAATGTGCTCAAAGTAAACCATTGCAGATCCCAAGAAACTGGTGATAGGAAACTGCTCAATGAATAGAACAGTGTAACTCTCTGACATGAATTCACACATCACAAAGCAGTTTCTCAGAGAGCTTCTTTCTAGTTTTTATCTGAGGATAGTTTCTCTTTCACCTGAATAGGCCTCAATGCGCTCATGACTATACCTTTGCACATTCCACAAAAATAGTGTTAGCAAACTGCTCAACGAAAGAAAGGAGTAACTGTGGGAGATGAATTCACACATCACAAAGCAGTTTCCAAGAAAGCTGCCTTTTATTTTCTACCTGATCGTATTTCATATATCAACGTAGACTTCAATGCGCACCCAAATATCCTATTGCAGATTCCACAAAAACGATGTTAGGAAACTTCAGCACGAAAAGAAGTGTGTAATTCTGTAAGATGAATTCACACATGACAAAGAGGTTTCTCAGAAAGTTTCTTTCTTGTTTTAATGAGGATATTTCCTTTGTCACCATATGCTTCAAAGTGCTCCCAAGTATTCCATTGCAGATCCAAAGAAAACAGTGTTAGCAAACTGCTCTATGACAGGAACAATGTAACTTTATGAGGTGAATTCACACATCAGTTAGTAGTTTCTGAGAAAGCTTCTTTCTAGTTTTTATGTGAGGATATTTCCTTTGTCACCATAGTCTTGAATGCGAAACAAAATATCCCATCTCAGATTCCCGAAAAAGAGTGCTACCAAACTGCTCCATGAAAAGAATCGTGTAACTCAGTAAGATGCATTCACACATCACAAAGCTGTTTCTCAGAAAGCTTCTTTCTAGTTTTTATCAGAGATTATTTCCTTTTTCACCATAGGCCTCAAAGAGATCCCAAATATCCCATTGCAGATCCCAAGAAAACAGTGTTAGGAAACTGCTCAATGAAAAGAACAGTGTAACTCTGCGAGATGAAATCACACATCACAGAGCAGTTTCTCAGACCTCTTCTTTCTAATTTTTATCTGAGGATGGTTCGTTTTTCACCTGAATAGGCCTCAATGCACTCACAAAAATACCTTTGCAGAATCCACACAAACAGTGTTAGCAAACTGCTCAATGAACAGAAAGGTGTAACTGTGGGAAATGAATACACACATCACAAAGCAGTTTCCCAGAAAGCTTCTTTTTGGTTTTGAGCTGATCATATTTCCCTTGTGTCCATAGGCTTCAATGCACTTCCAAATATCCTACTCCAGATTCCATGAAAAGGGTATTAGGAAACTTCAACTTGAAAAGAAATGTGTTACTCTGTGAGATGAATACACACATGACAAAGAAGTTTCCCCGAAAGTTTCTTGTTTTGAACTGAGGATATTTCCTTTGTCAAAATACACTTCAAAGTGCTCCCAAATATTCCATTGCAGATCCCAAGAAAACGGTGTTAGCAAACTGCTCAGGGAAAAGAAAAATGTACCTTTGTGAGATGAATATGCACATCACAGTGCAGCTTCTAAGAAAGCTTCTGTCTAGTTGTTATCTGAGGATATGTCCTTTGTCACTATAGGCTTCAAAGCGCTCCCAAATATCCTATTGCTGATTCGATGAAAATGGTGTTAGAAAACTGCTATATGAAAAGAAATGTGTAACTGTGAGATGAATTTACAAAGCACAAACACGTTTCTCAGAAAGCTTCTTTCTTGTTTTTAACTGAGGATATTTCCTTTGACACCATAGGGCTCAATGGGCTCACGAACATACCATTGCAGATTCCAAGAAAATAGTGTTAGCAAGCTGCTCAATGAAAAGAAAGGTGTACATCTATGAGATAAATTCACACATCAGAAAGATGTTTCTCAGAAAGCTACTTTGGAGGTTTATCTGAGAATGTTTCATTTTTCAAATAGGCCTCAAAGCGTTCCCAAATATCCCTTTGCAGATTCCAAGAAAAACGTGTTAACAAACTGCTCAGTGAAAAGAATGGTGTAACTGTGTGAGATGAATTCACAAATCACAGAGCAGTTTCTCAGAAAGCTTCTTTCTCGTTTTTATCTGAGGATATTTCCTTTGTCATCGTAGGCCTCAATGCACTCTCAAATATCCCTTTGCAGATTCCACGAAAACCACGTTAGCAAACTGCTCCATGAATAGGAACGTGTAACTCTGTGAGATAGTTTCACACATCACAAAGAACATTCTCAGAAAAATTCCTTCCAATTTTTATCAGAGGATATTTCCTTTGTCATCATTAGGCTTCATTGCGATCCAAAATATCCTTTCTCAGATTCCCCAAAAGCAGTGCTACCAAACTGCTCCATGAAGGCAATCTTGTAACTCTGTGAGATGAATTCACACACCACAAAGTAGTTTCTCAGAAAGCTTCTTTCTAGCTATTATCTGAGGATACTACCTTTGTCACCATAGGCTTCAATGTGTTCCCAATATCCTACTGCTGATTCCAGGAAAACAGTGTTAGCAAATTGCTCCATTAAAATAATGGTGTAACTATTTGAGATGCATTCACACAGCACAAAGCAGTTTCTCTGAAAGCTTCTTTCTAGTTATCATCGTAGGATATTTCTGTTTTCACAATAGGCTTAATACGCTCCCAAATTTCCTCTTGCAGATTCCACGAAAACAGTCTTAGCAAACTGCTCCATGTAAAGACACATGTATCTCTGTGAGATGAATTCACACATTTCAAAGAAGTTTCTCAGAAGGCTTCTTTCTAGTTTTTATCTGAGTATACTTCCTTTGTCACCATATGCTTCAATGCGCTATCAAATATCCCATTGCAGATTCCAAGAAAACAGTGTGAGCAAACTGCTCAATGCAAAGAACAGCGTAACTCTGTGAGACGAATTCACAAGTCACAAAGAAATTCCTCAGAAAGCCTCTTTTTGATTTTTATTTGAGGTTAATTCCCTAGTCATCATAGGTTTCAAGGTGCTCCCATACATCCTGTTGCAGATACCATGAGAAGGTTGTCAGCAAGCCACTCCATGAAAAGAAATGTGTGACTCTGTGAGATGAATTTACACATCACAAGCCAATTTCTCAGAAACCTTCTTTCTAGTTTTTATGTGAGGATATTTCCTTTGTCACTGTGAGCTTCAATGTGCTCCAAAATATCCCATCGCAGAACCCAAGAAAACAGTGTTAGGAAACTGCTGAATGAAAAGATCAGTGTAACTCTCTGACACAAATTCACACATCATAAAGCGGTTTCTAAGACAGTTTCTTTCTAGTTTTTATCTGAAGATAGTTCCTTTTTCACCTGAATAGGCCTTAATGTGCTCACGAATATAAATTCGCAGATTCCACAAAAGTAGTGTTAGCAAACTGCTCAATGAAAAGAAAGGTGTAACTGTGGGTGATGAATTCTCACATCACAAAGCAGTTTTCCAGAAAGCTTGTTTTTGGTTTTTACCTGATCAAATTTCCCTCATCACCGTAGACATCAATGCACACCGAAACATCCTATTGCAGATTCCGCGAAAATGGTGTTAGGAAACTTCAACATGAAAAGAAATGTGTAACTCTGTGGGATGAATTAACACAGGACAAACCGGTTTCTCAGAAAGCTTATTTCTTGTTTTTAACTCAGGATATTTCCTTTGTCACCATACGCTTCAATGTGCTCCCACATACTCCATAACAGATCCCAAGAAAACAGTGTTAGCAAACTGCTCAGTGAAAAGAACAAGGTAACTTGTGAGATGAATTCACACAGCACAAAACAGTTTCTCAGAATGCTTCTTTCTAGTTTTTGTGGGAGGATATTTCCTTTGTCACCATAGTCTTCAATGTGATCCAAAATATCCCTTCTCAGATTCCTGAAAAAGAGTGCTACCAAACTGCTCCCTGACAAGAATCTTGAAACTCAGTGAGATGAATTCACACATCACAAAGCTATTTCTCAGAAAGCTTCATTCTAGTTTTTATCAGAGAATATTTCCTTTTACACCATAGACCTCAAAGCAATCCTGAATTTCCCATTGCAGAATCAAAGAAAAACGTGCTAAAAAACTTCTCAATGAAAAGGACGGTGTAAATATGTGAGATGAATTCACACACCACAAAGCAGTTTCTCAGAAATCTTCTTTCTCGTTTTTATCTGAGGATATTTCCTTTGTCATCATAGGGCCTCAGTGCACTCTCACATATCCCTTTGCAGATTCCACGAAAACAATGTTAGAAAACTGCTCAATGAATAGAAAGGTGTAACTCTGTGAGATGAAATCACACATCACAAAGAAGTTTCTCAGAGGGATCCTTCTAGTTTTTATCAGAGGATATTTCCTTTGTCACCATAGGCTTCATTGCAATCCAAAATATCCCTTCTCAGATTCCCCAAAAGCAGTGCAACCAAACTGCTCCATGAAGAGAATCTTGTAACTCTGTGAGATGAATTCACACATCACAAAGTAGTTTCTCAGAAAGCTTCTTTCTAGTTGCTATCTGAGGATATTTCCTTTGTTATAATAGGCTTCAACGTGCTCCCAATATCCTTCTGCCATTTCCAGGAAAACAGTCTTAGCAAACTGCTCCATGAAAATAATAGTGTAACATTTTGAGATGCATTCACACATCACAGAGCAGTTTCTCAGAAAGCTTCTTTCTAGTTTTCATTGGAGGATATTTCCTTTTCCACCATAGGCATAATATGCTCCCAGATTTCTTCTTGTAGATTCCACGAAAACAGTGTTAGCAAACTTCTCCATGAAAATACAGGTGCATTTCTGTGAGATGAATTCACACATTACAAAGAAGTTTCTCAGAGGGCTTCTTTCTTGTTTTTAGCTGAGGATATTTACTTTATCACCATAGGCTTCAATGCACTCCCAAATATCCCATGGCAGATTCCAAGAAAACAGTGTTAGCAAACTACTCAGTGAAAAGAACAGTTTAACTCTGTGAGATGAATTCACATATCACAAAGCAATTTCTCACAAAGCCTCCTTTTGGTTTTTATCTGAGGATATTTCCCTTGTCATCATAGGCCTCAAGGCGATCCCATGGATACTGTTGCAGATTCCATGAGAACGATGCTAGCAAACGACTCCAAGAAAAGAAATGTGTAACTCTGTGTGACAAATTCATACATCACAAACCAGTTTCTCAGAAAGCTTCTTTCTAGTTTTTATATGACGATAGTTCCTTTATCACCGTGAGCTTCAATTCACTCCCAAATACCCCATGAAAGATCCCAAGAAAACAGTGTTAGGAAACTGCTCAAACAAAAGAACAGTGGAACTCTGTGACATGAATTCACACATCACAAAGAAGTTTCTCAGACAGCTTCTTTCCAGTTTTTATCTGAGAAAAGTTCCTTTTTCACCTGAATAGGCCTCAATGTGCTCACATATATACCTTCGTGGATACCACAAAAATAGTGTTAGTAAAGTGCTCAATGAAAAGAAAGGTGTAACTGTGGGAGATTAATTCACACATCACAAAGCAGTTTCCCAGAAATCTTCTGCAATGGGATATTCGGGATTACTTTGAGGTCTATGGTGACAAAGGAAATATTCTCTGATAAAAACTAGAAAGAAGCTTTCTGAGAAACAGTTTGTGATGTGTGAATTCATCTAACTGTTCTACACGATCCTCTTCATGTAGCAGTTTGGTAGTATTCATTTAAGGGAATCTGAGAAGGCATATTTTGGATGGCATTGAAAACTATGGTGATAAAGTAAATATCCTCCCATAAAAACTAGAAAGAAGTTTTCTTAGAAACTGCTTATTGATGTGTGAATTCACCTCACAAAGTTACATTGTTCCTGTCATAGAGCAGTTTGCTAACACTGTTTTCTTGGGATCTGCTATGGAATATGTGGGAGTGCTTTGAAGCATATAGTGACAAAGGAAATATCCTCAGTTAAAAACAAGAAAGAAGCTTTCTGAGAAACCTCTTGTCGGGTGTGAATTCACCTCACAGAGTTACAAATTTCTTTTCGTGTTGAAGTTTCCTAACACCTTTTTCGTGGAATCTGCAATAGGATGTTTGGGTGTGCATTGAAGCCTACAGTGATAAGGGAAATATGATCAGGTAAAAAGCAAAAAGAAGCTTTCTGGGAAACTGCTTTGTGATGTGTGACTTCCAATCACTGAGTTACAGCTCTATTTCGTGGAGCTGTATGCTAGCCTTATTGCTGTGGAATCTGAGAGCTGATATTTCGGGTCACTTTGAAGACTATTAGGCCAAAGGAAATATCATCCGATTAAAAAGAGAGAGAAGCTTTCTAAGAAACCTTTTTGTGATCTGTGAATTCATCTCACAGAGTTACAGCTTTCCACTCAAGAAGCCGTTCACCAAGACTGTTCTTGTGGAATTTGCAAAGTGATATTTGGAAGCCCATGTAGGGCTATGGTGAAAAAGAAAATATGCTCATGTAAAAACTGAAAAGAAGCTTTTTGAGAAACTGCTTTGTTATATGTGACTTCTGCTCACTGTGTTACAGCTGTATATCGTGGAGCTGTTTGCTAGCCCTATATCTGTGGAATCTGAGAACTCATATTTCAGAACCCTTTGAAGACTACAGGGCCAAAGGAAATATCCTCAGATAAAAATTGGAAAGAATCTTTCTGAGAAACTGCTTTGTGATCTGTGAATTCATGTCACAGAGTTACAGATTTCCTCTCTAGAAGACGTTTGCTAAGACTGTTCTTTAGGAATTTGCAAAGTGATATTTGGAAGCCCATGGAGGGCTATGCTGAAAAAGAAAATATCCTCAGATAAAAATTGGAAAGAAGCTTTCTGAGAAACTACATTGTGATGTGTGACTTCAACTAACTGAGTTTCAGCTGTATTTCATGGAGCTGTTTGCTAACTTTGTATCTATGGAATATGAAAACTGATACGTCGGAACCCTTTGAAGACTATAGCACCAATGGAAATATCCTCCGATATAAAAGAGAAAGAAAGTTTCTGAGACACTTCTTTGTGATCTGTGAATTCATCTCACAGAGTTGCAGTTTTCGCCACAAGAAGCCATTCGCTAAGACTGTTCTTGTGGAATTTGCAAAGGGATATTTGGAAGCCAGTGGAGGCCTATAGTGGAAAAGAAAATATCCTCAGATCAAAATTGGAAAGAAGCTTTCTGAGAATCTTTTTTGTGATCTGTCAATGCATCTCACAGGGTTACAGCTTTCCCCTCAATAAACCTTTCGTTGAGACTGTTCTTTTGAAATTTGCAAAGTGATATTTGGAAGCCCATGGAGGGCTATGGTGAAAAAGCAAATATGCACAGAAAAAAATCGCAAGGAAGCTTTCTGAGAAACTGCTTTGTGATCTGTGAATTCATCTCACAGATTTACAGCTATCCCGACAGGAAGCCATTCGCTAAGACTGTTCTTGTGGAATTTGCAAAGAGATATTTGGAAGCCCACGGAGGACTACAGTGAAAAAGAAAATATTCTCAGGTAAAAACTGGAAAGAAGCTTTCTGAGAAGCTGCTTTCTGTTGTGTGACTTCAAGTCACTGAGTTACAGCTGTATTACATGAAGCTGTTTGCTGCCCCTATTTCTGTGGAATCTGAGAACTAATATATCGGAACCCTTTGAAGACTAGAGGGCCAAAGGAAATATCCTATGATAAAAAAGAGAAAGAAGCTTTCTGAGAAACTTTCTTGTGATCTGCGAATTCATCTCACAGAGTTACAGTTTCCCCTCAAATAGCCGTTCGTTAAGATTGTTCTTGTGAAATTTGCAAAATGACATTTGGAAGCCCATGGAGGGCTATGGTGAAAAAGAAAATATCCTCAGATAAAAACTGGAAAGAAGCTTTCTGAGAAACGACTTTGTGAACTTTTAATTCACCTCACAGAATTACAGCTTTTCCCTCAAGAAGGGGCTCGCTAAGACTGTTCTTGTGGAATTTTCAAAGTGATATTTCAAAGCCCATGGAGGGCTATGGTGAAAAAGAAAGTATACTCAGATAAAAAGTGGAAAGAAGCTTTCTGAGAAAGTGCTTTTTGAAGTGTGACTTCAACTCACTGAGTTACAGCTGTATTTCGTGGAGCTGTTTGCTAGCCCTGTTTCTGTGGAATCTGAGAACTGATATTTTGGATCGCTTTGAAGACTATGCGGCCAAAGGAAATATCCTCCGATAAAAAAGAGAAGGAAGCTTTCAGAGAAACTTCTTCATGATCTGTGAATTCATCTCACAGAGTTACAGATTTCCCATCAAGAAACCATTCGTTAAGACTTTTCTTGTGGAATTTGCAAAATGACATTTGCAAGCCCATGGAGGGCTATGGTGAAAAAGAAAATATCCTCAGATAAAAACTGGAAAGAAGCTTTCTGAGAAACTGCTTTGTGATGTGTGACTTCCACTCACTGAGTTACAGCTGTATTTCATGGAGATCTTTGCTAGCCTTATTTCTGGGGATTCGGAGAACTGATATTTTGGATCTCTTTGAAGACTATAGGGCCAAAGGAAATATCCTCAGATAAAAACTGGAAAGAATCTTTCTGAGAAACTGCTTTGTGGTCTGTGAATTTGTCTCACAGAGTTATAGCTTTCCACTCTAGAAGCCGTTTGCTAAGACTGTTCTTTAGGAATTTGCAAAGTGATATTTGGAAACCCATGGAGGGCTATGGTGAAAAAGAAAATATCTTGAGATAAAAACCTGATAGAAGCTTTCTGAGAAACTGCTTTGTGATATTTGACTTCAAATCACTGAGTTACAGCTGTATTTCGTGGAGCTGTTTGCTTGCCATATTTCTGTGGAATCTGAGAACTGATATTTCAGACCCCTTTGAAGACTATAGGGTTAAAGGAATTATCCTCCGATAAAAAAGAGACAGAAGTCTTCTGAGAAACTTCTTTGTGATCTGTGAATTCATCTCACAGAGTTACAACTTTTCACTCAAGAACCCATTCGCTAAAACTGTTCTTGTTGAATTTGCAAAGTTATATTTGGAAGTCCATGGAGGGCGATGGTGAAAAAGAAAATATCCTCAAATAAAAACTGGAAAGAAGCTTTCTGACAAACCACTTTGTGCTCTGTGAATTCATCTCACAGAGTTACATCTTTTCACTCAAGAACCCGTTCGCTAAGACTGTTCTTGTTGAATTTGCAAAGTGATATTTGGAAGCCCATGGAGGGCTACGCAGAAAAAGAAAATATCCTGAGATAGAAACTGGAAAGAAGTTTTCTGAGAAACTGCTTTGTGATGTGTGACTTCCACTCACTGAGTTACAGCTGTATTCCATGGAGCTGTTCGCTAGCCTTATTTCTCTGGAATCTGAGAACTGATATATCAGATCCCTTTGAAGTCTACAGGGCAAAACGATATATCCTCCAATAAAAATGAAAATTAAGCTTTCTGAGAAACTTCTTTGTGAACTGTGAATTCATCTCACGGAGTTACAGCTTTCCCCTGAAGAAGCTTTTCACCAAGGCTGTTCTTGTTGAATTTGCAAAGTTATATTTGGAAGCCCAAGGATGGCTATGGGGAAAATGAAAATATCCTCAGATAAAAACGGGAAAGAAGATTTCTGAGAAACTTCTTTGTGATGTGTGGCTTCCACTCACTGAGTTACAGCTGTATTTCGTGGAATTGTTTGCTAGCGTTATTTCTGTGGAATCTGAAAACTGATATTTCTGATCCCTTGGAAGACCATAGGGTGAAAGAAACATCCTCTGATTAAAATGAAGACTATAGGGCGAAAGAAAACATCCTCTGATAAAAATGATAAAGAAGCTTTCTGAGAAACTTCTTTGTGATCTGTGAATTCATCTCACAGAGTTACAGCTTTTCCCTCAAGAAGCCATTCGCTAAGACTGTTTTTATGGAACTTGCAAACTGATATTTGGAAGCCCAAGGAGAACTATGGTGAAAAAGAAAATATCCTCAGTTAAAAACTGGAAAAAAAGTTTCTAGGAAACTCCTTTGTGATCTATGAATTCTCTCATACAGCTTTCCTCTCAAGTACCTGTTCGGTAAGACTGTTCTTCTGGTATTTGCAATGTGATATTTGGAAGCCCATGGAGGGCTATGGTGAAAAAGAAAATATCCTCAGATAAAAACTGGAAGGAAGCTTTCTGAGAAACTGCTTTGTGATCTGTTAATTCATCTCACAGTGTTACAGCTTTCCCCTCAGGAAGCCGTTCGCTAAGACTGTTCTTGAGGTATTTGCAAAGTGATGTTTGGAAGCCCATGGAGGTCTTTGGTAAGAAAGAAAATGTCCTCATATAAAAACTGGAAAATAGGATTCAAGAAACTTCTTTTTGATCTGTGAATTCATCTCACAAAGTCACAGCTTTCCCCTCAAGAAGCAGTTCGCTAAGACTGTTCTTGTGGGATTTGCAAAGTGATATTTGGAAGCCCATGAAGGGTTATGGTGAAAAAGCAAATATTCTCAGATAAAAAGTGGAAAGAAGCTTTCTGAGAAACTGCTTTGTGATCTGTGAATTCATCTCACAGAGTTACAGCTTTCCCCTCCAGATACCGTTCGCTAAGACCGTTCTTGTGGAATTTGCGAAGTCATATTTCGAAGCCCATGGAGGGCTACGATGAAAAAGAAGATATGCTCAGATAAAAACTGGAAAGAAGCTTTCTGAGAAACTGCTTTGTGATGTGTGACTTCCACTCATGAAGTTACAGCTGTATTTCGTGGAGCTCTTTGCTAGTCTTATTTCTGAGGAATCCGAGAACTGATATTTTGGATCCCTTTGAAGACTATAGAGCTAAAAGAAATATCCTCCGATAAAAACGAGAAAGAAGCTTTCTGAAAAATTTCTTTGGGATTTGTGAATTCATCTCACAGAGTTACAGCTTTCCTCGGAAAACCGTTCGCTAAGACTGTTCCTGTGGAATTTGCAAAGTGATATTTGGAAGCCCATGGAGGGCTACAGGGAAAATGAAAATATCCTCAGATGAAAACTGGAAAGAAGCTTTCTGAGAAACTGTTTTGTGATGTGTGACTTCCACTCACTAAGTTACAGCTGTATTTCATGGAACTGTTTGCTAGCCTTATTTCTGTCGAATCTGAGAACTGATATTTCGGATCCCTTGGAAGACTATAGGGTGAAATAAAACATCCTCTGATAAACATGATAAAGAAGCTTTATGAGAAACTTCTTTGTGATCTGTGAATTCATCTCACTGAGATACAACTTTCCCCTAAAGAAACCGCTGGCTAAGACTGTTCTTTAGGAACTTGCAAAGTGATATTTGGAACCCCTGGAAGGCTAAACTGATAAAGAAAATATCCTCAGATAAAAACTGGAAAGAAGCTTTCTGAGAAACTGTTTTATGATCTGTGAAATCATCTCACAGGGTAACAGCGTTCCCCTCAAGAAGCCTTTCGCTAAGACTGTTCTTGTGGAATTTGCAAAGTGATATTTGGAAGCCCATGGAGGGCAATGGTGAAGAAGAAAATGTCCTCAGATAAAAACTGGAAAGAAGCTTTCTGAGAAAGTGCTTTGTGATCTGTGAATTCATCTCACAGATTTACAGCTATCCCCTCAGGAAGCCATTCACTAAGACTTTCCTTGTGGAATTTGCAAAGAGATATTTGGAAGCCCACGGAGGGCTACAGTGAAAAAGAAAATATTCTCAGGTAAAAACTGGAAAGAAGCTTTCTGAGAAACTGCTTTGTTGTATGTGACTTCAAGTCACTGAGTTACAGCTGTATTTTGTGAAGCTGTTTCCTACCCATATTTCTGTGGAATCTGAGAACTGATATTTCAGATCCCTTTTGAAGACTATAGGGTCAAAGGAAATATCCTACGATAAAAAAGGGAAAGAAGCTTTCTGAGAAACTTTCTTGTGATCTGTGAATTCATCTCACAGAGTTACAGCATTCCCCTCAAGAAGTCTTTCGCTAAGACTGTTCTTGTGAAATTTGCAAAGAGAAATTTGGAAGCCCATGGAGTGCTCTGGTGAAAAAGAAAATATTCTCAGATAAAAAATGGAAAGAAGCTTTCTGAGAAACTGCTTTGTGATGTGTGACTTCAACTCACTGAGTTACAGGTGTATTTCGTGGAGCCCTTCGGTAGCCCTATTTCTGTGGATTCTGACTACTGATATTTCGGATACCTTTGAAGAGTATAGGGCCAAAGGATATATCTTCCAATAAAAATGAGAAAGAAGCTTTCTGAGACACTGCTTTGTGATCTGTGAATTCATCCCACAGAATTACAGCTTTCCCCTCAAGAAACCGTTCCCTATGACTGTTCTTGTGGAATTTGCAAAGTGATATTTGGAAGCTCATGTAGGGCTATGGTGAAAAACAAAATATCCTAAGATAAAACCTGGAAAACGGCTTTCTGAGAAACTAGTTTTTGGTATGTGAATTCGTCTCACAGAGTTACAGCTTTCCCCTCAAGAAGCTGTTCGCTACGACTGTTCTTTTGGAATTTCCAAAGTGATATTTGGAAGCCCATGGAAGGCTATGGTGTGAAAGAAAATATCCTCAGAAAAAAAGTGGAAAGAAGATTTCTGAGAAACTGCTTTGTGATGTTTGACTTCCACTCACTGAGTTACAGCTGTATTTCGTGGAGCTTTTTCCTAGCCTTATTTCTGTGGAATATGAGAGCTGATATTTTGGATCCCTTTGAAGACTGCAGGGCCAAAGGAAATATCCTCAGATAAAAAAGGGAAAGAAGATTTCTGAGAAACTGCTTTGTGATGTGTGACTTCCACTCACTGAGTTACAGCTGTATTTCATGGAGCTGTTTGCTTCCCCTATATCTGTGGAAACTGAGAACTGATATTTCGGCAACCTTTGAAGACTATAGGGCCGAAGAAAATATGCTCTGATAAAAAAGAGAAAGAAAGTTTCTGAGAAACTTCTTTGTGATCTGTGAATTCATGTCACACAGTTACAGCTTTCCCCTCAAGATATCATTCGCTAAGACTGTTCTTGTGGAATTTGCAAAGTGATATTTGGAAGCCCATAGTGTGCTCTGGTGAAAAAGAAAATATCCTCAGATAAAAACTGGAAAGAAGTTTTCTGAGAAAGTGCTTTGTGATCTGTGAATTGAACTCACAGAGTTGCAGGTTTGTCTTCAAGAAGCCGTTCGCTAAGACTGTCCTTGTGGAATTTGCAAAGTGATAAATGGAAGCCCATGGAGGGCTATGTTGAAAAAGAAAATATTCTCAGATAAAAACTGGAAAGAAGCTTTTTGAGAAAGTGCTGTGTGATATGTGACTTCAGCTCACTGAGTTACAGCTGTATTTCATGGGGCTGTTTACTAGCCCTATTTCTGTGGAATCTCTGGACTGATATTTCGGAACCCTTGGAAGACTATAGGGCCAAAGGAAATATCCTCCAATAAAAATGAGAAAGAAACTTTCCCAGAAACTCCTTTGTGATCTGTGAATTCATCTCACAGAGTCACAGCTTTCCCCTCAAGAAGCCGTTAGCTAAGACTGTTCTTGTGGAATTTGCAGACATTTGTAAGCCCATGGAGGGCTATGGTGAAAAAGAAAATATCCTCGGATAAACACTGGAAAGAAGCATTCTGAGAAATTGCATTGTGACACGAGAATGCAACCCCAGAGTTCCACTTTCCTCTTCATTGATACGTTTGCTAACAGTGTTTTCTTGTAATCTGCAATGGGATATTTCTTAGTGCAATGTGGCTTACTGTGACAAACGAAATATCCTCCAATAAAAACTACAAAGTAGCTTTCTGAGAAACTTCTTTGTGATATGTGAATTCTTGTGACACATTCTGTGAAAACACTGTTAGCAAGCTTCTCAATGAAAGCAAAGATGACACTCTGTGAGCTGAATTCACCCACAACAAAGAAGTTTCTGAGAAGGCTTTTCTGCAGATTTGTCTGAGGGTATTTCATTACTCACCATGGGATTCGACGATATCCAAGATATCACTTCTGAGATTCCACAAAACTAGTGCCTGCAAACTCCTCCATGAAAGAGTGGTGTAATACTGTGAACTGAATTCACACATCACAAAGCCGTTTCTCAGAAAGCTTCATTTCGGTTTTTCTGGGAGGATATTTCCTTGGTCCGTCTACTCTTCAAACCCATCCGAAATATCAGTTCTCAGAATCCACAAAAACAATGCTAGCAAACGGCTGCACGAAATAGTGGTGTAATTCTGTGAGATGAAGTCACATAGCAGAAAGCAATTGCTCAAAAGCTTCTTTCCCGTTTCTATCTGAGGATATTTCCTTTGTCACTGTAAGCTCCATAGCGCTAAGAAGTATCCCTTTCCAGATATCAAGAAAACTGTGTTAGCAAAATGATTTCTTAAGAGATATGTGGAACTATGTGAGTTGCATTCCCACATTGCAATGCAGTTTCTCAGAACGCTTCTTTCCAGTTTTTATCTGAGGGTATTTCCTTTTTGACCATAGCCCTCCATGAGCCCCCACATATCACATTGCAGAATCCACGAAAAGAGTGTTAGCAAACTGCTTCAAGAAGGGAAAGGTGAAACTCTGTGTGATGAATTCACACATCAGAAAGCAATTTCTGAGAAAGCTTCTTTCTAGTTTTTATCTGAGGATATTTCCTTTTTCACCATAGGCCTCAATGCGCTCCCAAATAACCCTTTGCAGATTCCACGAAAACACATTTAGCAAGCTGCCTCATGAAGACTAAATTGTAACTCTGTGAGATGAATTCACATATCACAAGGAAGTTTCTCAAAAAGCTACCTTCTAGTTTTTATTGGAGGATATTTCCTTTATCAGCATAGGCCTCAATGCCATCCAAGGTAGCCCTTCTCATGGTCCTCAAAGACAGTGTCAATCGACTGCTCCATGAAACGCAAGTGTAACTCTGTGAGGTGAATTCACACATCACAAAGAAGTGTCTAAGAAAGCTTTTTTCTAATTTTTATCTGAGGATATTTCCTTTGTCACCATAAGCTTCATTGCGCTAAGAAGTATCCTGTTGCAGATTTCCAGAGAACTGTGTTAGCAAACTGATCCCTGAGGAGAAAAGTGTAACTCTGTGACTTGCATTCACACATCACAATGCAGGTTCTCAGAACGCTTCTTTCCAGTTTCTATCTGAGGATATTTCCTTGTTCACCATCGCCTCCATGAGCTCCCAAATATCCCTTTGCAGAATCCACGAAAACAATGTTAGCAAACTGCTCCAAGAAGGGAAAGATGAAACTCTGTGTGATGAATTCACACGTCAGAAAGCAATTTCGGAAAAAGCTTCTTTCTAGTTATGATCTGAGGATATTTCCTTTTTCACCATAGGCCTCAATGTGCTCCCAAATAACCCTTTGCAGATTCCACGAAAACACAGTTAGCAAACTGCTTCATGAAGACTAAGTTGTAACTCTGTGAGATGAATTCACATATCACAAAGAAGTTTCTCAGAAAGCTACTTTCTAGTTTTTATTGGAGGATATTTCCTTTGTGACCGTAAGCTTCATTGCGCTAAGAAATATCCCAATGAAGATTTCAAGAAAACACTGTTAGCAAACGGATCAATGGAAAGGAAAGTGTAACTCTGTGAGTTGCATTCTCGTGCCACAATGCAGTTTCTCAGAACGCTTCTTTCCAGTGTTTGAGTATATTTTCTTTTTCACCGTTGCCCTCCATGGGCTTCCAAATATCCCTTTGCAAATTCCACAAGAACAGTCTTAGCGAGCGGCTTCTTGAGGGGAAAGGTGTAACTCTGTGAGATGAATTCACAGATCACAAAGAAGTTTCTCAGAAGGCTTCTTTCTCATTTTTATCGGAGGATATTTCCTTTTGCCCTATAGTCTTGAAAGGGATAAGAAATATCTCTTCTCAGATTCCACAAAAACAGGGCTAGCAAAGGGTTCCACGAAATACAGGTGTAACTCAGGGAGATGAATTCACACATCACAAAGCAGTTTCTCAGAAAGCTTCCTTCTTGTTTGAGCTAAGGTTATTTGTGGTCTCGGAGCACCATCTTGTGTCTTGTGGCAGATTCTGCGAAAACACTGTTAGCAAGCTTCTTAATGAAAGCAAAGATGACACTCTGTGAGCTGAATTCACCCACAACAAAGAAGTTTCTGAGAAGGCTTTTCTGCAGATTTGTCTGAGGGTATTTCATTACTCACCATGGGATTCGACGATATCCAAGATATCACTTCTGAGATTCCACAAAACTAGTGCCTGCAAACTCCTCCATGAAAGAGTGGTGTAACACTGTGAACTGAATTCACACATCACAAAGCCGTTTCTCAGAAAGCTTCATTCCAGTTTTTCTCGGAGGATATTTCCTTGCTCCTTCTACTCTTCAAACCCATCCGAAATATCAACTCTCAGAATCCACAAAAAGAGTGCTAGCAAATGGCTGCACCAAATAGTGGTGTAACTCTGTGAGGTGAAGTCACATAGCAGAGAGAAATTTCACAGAAAGCTTATTTCACGTTTTTATCTGAGGATATTTCCTTTGTCCTTGTAAATTTCATTGTGCTAAGAAGTATCCCATTGCAGATTTCAAGAGAACTGTGTTAGCAAAGTGATCTCTGAAGAGAAAAGTGGAACTCTGTTAGTTGCATTCACACATCGCAATGCAGGTTCTCAGAACGCTTCTTTCCAGTTTCTTTCTGAGTATTTTTCCTTTTTCATCATAGCCCTCAATGATCTCCCAAATATCCTTTTGCAGAATCCACGAAAACAGTGTTAGCAAACTGCTTCGTGAAGACAAAGATGTGACTCGGTGAGATGAATTCACATATCTGAGAGAAGTTTCTCTGAAAGCTACTTTCTAGTTTTTATTGAAGGATATTTCCTTTGCCACCGAAAGCTTCATTGCGCTAAGAAATATCCCAATGCAGATTTCAAGAAAACAGTGTTAGCAAGCAGATCAATGAAAAGTAAAGTGTAACTCTGTGAGTTGCATGCACATGTCACTACGCAGTTTCTCAGAACGCTTCTTTCCAGATTTCATCTGAGGATATTTTCTTTTTCACCATAGCCCTCCATGGGCTTCCAAATGTCACTTTGTAAATTCCACAAGAACAGTCTTAGTGAATGGCTTCTTGAGCGGAAAGGTGTAACTCTGTGCGATGAATTCACAGAACACAAAGAAGTTTCTCAGAAAGCTTCTTTCTCATTTTTATCAGAGGATACTTCCTATGGCCCTATAGTCTTTAAAGGGACCCGAAATATCGCTTCTCACATTCCACAAAAACAGGGCTAGGAAACGGCTCCACGAAATACAGGAGTAACTCATTGAGTTGAATTCACACATCACAAAGCCGTTTCTCAGAAAGCTTCTTTAGTGGGTGAGATACGGTTATTTGTGGTCTTGGAGCGCCACCCTGTGTCTTATTGCCGATTCTTCGAAAACACTGTTAGCAACCTTCTGAATGAAAACATTGATGACACACTGTGAGCTGACTTCACCCACAACAAAGAAGTTTCTGTGAAGGCTTCTCTGCATATTTGACTGAGGATATTTCATGATTCACCATGGGACTCAACCATATCCAAGATATCACTTCTGAGATTCCACAAAATCAGTGCTAGCAAACTCCTCCATGAAAGTGTGGTGTAACACTGTGAACTGAATTCACACATCACAAAGCCGTTTCTCAGAAAGCTTCATTTCGGTTTTTCTGGGAGGATATTTCCTTGGTCCGTCTACTCTTCAAACCCATCCGAAATATCAGTTCTCAGAATCCACAAAAACAATGCTAGCAAACGGCTGCACGAAATAGTGGTGTAACTCTGTGAGATGAAGTCACATATCACAAAGCAATTTCTCAGAAAACTCCTTTCCCGTTTTTATCTGAGGATATTTCCTTTGTCACCGTAAGCTTCATTGCACTAAGAAGTATCCCGTTGCAGATTTCAAAAGAGCTGTGTTAGCAAACAGATCCCTGAAGGGAAAAGTATAACTCTGTGAGTTGCATTCACGCATCGCAATACAGTTCTCAGAACGCTTCTTTCCAGTTTCTATCTGAGGATATTTCCTTTTTCACCATAGCCCTCAATAACCTCCCAAATATCCCTTTGGAGAATCCACGAAAACAGTGTTAGCAAACTTCTTCATGAAGACAAAGATCTAACTCAGTGAGATGAATTTACTTATCACAAAGAAGTTTCTCATAAAGCTACTTTCTAGTTTTTATTGGAGAATATTTCCTTTGCCACCGTAAACTTCATTTCACTAAGAAATATCCCAATGCAGATTTCAAGAAAACAGTGTTACCAAACGGATCAATGAAAAGGAAAGTGTAACTCTGTGAGTTGCATTCACATGTCACAATGTAGTTTCTCAGTCCGCTTCCTTCCAGTGTTTATTTGACGATATATTTTTTTTTACCATAGCCCTCCATGGGCTTCCAAATGTCCCTTTGCAAATTCCACAAGAACAGTCTTAGCGAAAGGCTTCTTGAGGGGAAAGCTGTAACTCTGTGAGATGAATTCACAGATCACAAAGAAGTTTCTCAGAAAGCTTCTTTCTCATTTTTATCAGTGGATATTTCCTTTGGCCCTATAGTCTTCAAAGAGATCCGAAATATCGCCTCTCAGATTCCACAAAAATAGGGCTAGCAAACGGCTCCATGACATACAGGTGTAACTCAGTGAGCTGAATTCACACAACACAAAGCAGTTTCCCAGAAAGCTTCTTTCGTTGTTGAGCTAAGGTTATTTGTGGTCTCAGAGCCCCACCGTGTGTCTTCTTGCAGATTCTGTGAAAACACTGTTAGCAGGCTTCTCAATGTAAACGATGATGACACTCTGTGAGCTGATTTCACCCACAACAAAGAAGATTCTGAGAAGGCTTCTCTGCAGATTTGTCTCAGGATATTTCATTATTCACCATGGGATTCAATGATATCCAAGATATCACTTCTGTGATTCCACAAAATCAGTGCTAGCAAACTCCTACATGAAAGAGTGGTGTAACACTGTGAAGTGAATTCACACATCAGAAAGCAGTTTCTCAGAGAGCTTCATTCCGGTTTTTCTCAGAGGATATTTCCTTGGTCCTAATACTCTTCAAACCCATACGAAATATCAGTTCTCATAATCCACAAAAACAATGCTAGCAAACGGCTGCAAGAATTAGTGGTGTAACTCTGTGAGGTGAAGTCACATATCAGAAAGCAATTTCTCAGAAAGCTTCTTTCACGTTTTCATCTCTGGAGAGTTCCTTTGTCACCATATGCTTCATTGCACTAAGAAGTATCCCGTTGCAGATTTCAAGAGAACTGTGTTAACAAACGGATCCCTGAGGAGAAAAGTGGAACTCTGTGAGTTGCATTCGCATACCACAATGCAGGTTCTCAGAACGCTTCTTTCCAGTTTCTGAAGATATTTCCTTTTTCACAATAGCCATCAATGAGCTCTCAAATATCCTTTTGCAGAATCCACAAAAACAGTGTTAGCAAACTGCTTCATGAAGACAAAGATGTAACTTGGTGAGATGAATTCACATATCACAAAGAGGTTTCTCAGAAAGCTACTTTCTAGTTTTATTGGAGGATATTTCCATTGCCACCGTAAGCTTCAATGCGCTGAGAAATATCCTAATGCAGATTTCAAGAAAACAGTGTTAGCAAACGGATCCATGAAAAGGAAAGTGTAACTCTGTGAGTTGCATTCACATGTCACAATGCAGTTTCTCAGAACCCTTCATTCCACTGTTTATCTGAGGATATTATCTTTTTCACCATAGCCCTCCATGGGCTGCCAAGTGTCACTTTGCAAATTCCACAAGAACCGTCTTAGCGAATGGCTTCTTGAGGGGAAAGGTGTAACTCTGTGAGATGAATTCACAGGTCACAAAGAAGTTTCTCAGAAATCTTCTTTCTGGTTTTCATTTGATGATATTTCCTTTGTCAGTGTAGGCTTTAATGGAATCCAAAATATCCCTTCTGAGATTCCCCAAAAACAGTGGTAACATACTGTTTCATGAAACGAAAATGCAACTCTGTGAGATGAATTCACACCTCAGATAGCAGTTTTTCAGAAAGCTTCTTTCCATTTCTTATCTGAGCATATATCCTTTTTCACAATAGGCCTCAATGTGCTCCTAAATACCCCTTTGCAGATTCCACGAAAACAGTGTTAGCAAACTTCTCCATGAAAAGAAAGGTATAATTCTGTCAGATGTTTGACACGTCACAAATAACTTTTTCAGAAAGCTTCTTTCTAGTTTTTATGTTAGGATAATTGCTTTGTCACCATAAGCTTCAATGCAGTCTGAAATATGCCATTGTAGATTCCAAGGAAATACTGTTAGCAGCCTTCTCCATGAGAAGAAAGATATAAATCTGTGAGATGAATTCTCACATCACAAAACAGTTTCTCAGATAGCTTGTATTTCGTTTTCGTCTAGGATATTTCCTTTGTCACAATAGGCTTCAATGCAATTCAACTTATCCCTTCTCAGATACCCAAAAACAGCGCTACCAAACTCGTCCTTGAAGATCATGCTGTAACTATGTGAGATGAACTCACACATCATAAAGCTGTTTTTCAGAAGGCTTCTTTCTAATTTTTATCTCAAGCTATTTCCTTTTACACCATATTCCTCATAGCACTCGTAATATCCCATTGCTGATTTCATGAAAAAAGTGTTATCAAACTTCTCAATGAAAATAACGGTGTAACTCTGTAGGATAAATTCTCACATCACAAAGCAGTTTCACAGAAAGTTTCTTTTTGGTTTTCATCTGAGGATATTTCCTTTGTCACCATAGGCTTAAATGCAATTCCAAATATTCCTTCTCAGATTCCCCAAAAACAGTGCTATCAAATTTCTCCATGAAAAGAATCGTGTAACTCAGTGAGATGAATTCACAAATCAGAAAGCAGTTTCTCAGAAAATGTCTTTCTAATTTTTGTCTGATTATATTTCTTTTCTCACAACAAGTTTCAATGCGCTCTGAAATATCTCATTGCAGATTCCAAAAACACAGTGTTAGGAAACTGCTCAATGAAAGGAAGAGGGTAACTCGGTGAATTGAATTCAAAAATCACAAAGCAGTTTCTCAGAATGTTTCTTTTTGATTTTTCTGTGAAGATATTTCCTTTGTCACCTTAGGCTTCACTGCGCTCCCAGATATCCTATTGCAGACTCCATGAAAACAGTGTTATCAAACTGCTCAATGAAAAGAATGGTGTAACTCTGTGAGATAAATTCACACATCACAAAGTAGTTTCTCAGAAAGCTTCTTTTATGTTTTCTTATGAGGATATTTCCTTTTTCACTATAGGCTTCAATGCGTTCCCAAATATTCCCTTGCTGATTCCACGAAACCTGTGTTAGGAAACTCCCCCATGTAAAGAAAGATGTAACTATGTGAGATGAATTCACACATCATAAAGAACTTTCTCATATATCCTCTTTCTAGTTTTTTTTCTGATGATATATCCTTAGTCACTATGGGCTTCAATGCAATCTAAAATATCTAAAATATCCCTTTTAGATTCCCCAATAACAGTGCTACCAAACTGATCCATGAAAACAATTGTGTAACTCTGTCAGATGAATTAACACATCCCAAAGCAATTTCTCAGAAAGCTTCTTTTTAGTTTTTATATGAGGATATTTCCTTTGTCACTATAAGCTTCAATGCACTCCAGAATATCCCATTGCAGATTCCAAGAAAATAGTGTTAGCAAACTACTCAATGAGAAGAACAGTGTAATTCTCTGACATGAATTCACAAATCACAAGGCAGTTTCTCTGAAAGTTTCTTTTAGTTTTTGACTGAGGATATTTCCTTTTTCACACTAAGCTTCAATGCACTCCAAAATATGCCATTGTAGATTCCAAGAAAAGAGTGTTAGCAAACTATTCAATGAAAACAACATTGAAACTCTGTGCATTAAGTACAAACATCACAAATCTGATTCTCAGAAATATTCTTTCTAGTTTTTCTATGAGGATATTTCCTTTTCCACTATAGGCCTCAGTGCTCTCCCAAATATCCAGTTGCAGATTCTACGAAAACAGTGTTAGCAAACTTCTCCATGTAAAGAAAGGTGTAACTATGTGAGATGAATTCAAGCGTCACAAAGAACTTTCTCAGAAATATTCATTATAGTTCTTATCTGAGGATATTTCCTTTGTCACCATAGGCTACAATACGATCCAAAATATCCCTTCTCAGATTCCCCAGAAACAGTTCTATCTAACTGATCCATGAGAAGAATCGTGTAACACCATGCTATGAAGTCACAAATCATAAAACCGTTTCTCAGTGTGTTTCTTTCTAGTTTTTGTCTGAGGATATTTACTTTTTCACTATAAACTTCAATGTGCTCTGAAATATTCCATTGTAGTTTGCAGGAAAACAGTTTTAGCAAATAGCTCATTGAAGAGAACAGTGTAACTCTGTGAGTTTAATTCACACATCACAGAGCAGTTTCTCAGAAAGCTTCTTTTTGGTTTTTCTATGGGGATACTTCCTTTGTCACCATAGGCTTCAATGCACTCTCAAATATCCTATTGCAGACTCCAGTAAAGCAGTGTTATCATATGCATGAAAGAAAAGAACGGTGTAACTCTGTGAGAAGAATTCACCCATAACAAAACAGTTTCTCAGAAACCTTCTTTGTAGTTTTTATCTGAAGATATTTCCTTTTTCACCATAGGCCTCAATGTGCTCCTGGATATCACATTGCACAGTCCGTGAAAACAGTTTTAACACACTGTTCCATGAAAACAAAGGTGTAACTCTGTGAGGTGAATTCACACATCCCAAAAGCCTTTCTCAGAAAGTTTCTTTCTCGTTGTTATCTGAGGATAATTTCTTTGTCACCCTAGGCTTCAATGCTATCCAAAATATCCCTATTCAGATACCAGAAAAACAGTGCTAAAAATTTGATCCATGAAAAGAATCATGTAACTCTGTGAGATGAATTAACACATCACAAAGTGGTTTTTCAGAAAGCTTTTTTTCTAGTTTTTATGTGAAAGTATTTCCTTTGTCATTGTAAGCTTCAATGAGCTCCGAAGTATCCCATTGCAAATTCCTAGAAAACAGTGTTAGCAAACTGCTCAATGAAAATGACAGTGTAACTCTGTGAAAGGAATGCACTCATCAAAAAACAGTTTCTCAGAAAGCTTCTTTCTAGTTTTAGTCTGAGGATATTTCCTTTTTCACCATAGGCCTCAGTGCACTCCCAAATATCCCTTTGCAGATTCCACAAAAACAGTGTTAGCAAACTGGTTCATGAAAAGAAAGGTGTAACTGCATGAGATGAAATCACATATCACAAAGAAATTTCTCAGAATGCTAGAAAGCTTCTTTCTCGTTTTTATCTGAGGGTGTTTCCTTTTTCACCTTAGGCTTGAATGAGCCACCAAATATCCATTTGAAGATTCCATGAAAACAATGCTATCAAACTGAAAGCATCCATTGAAAGCATCGTGTAACTCTGTGAGATGAATTCACAGATCACAAAGGAGTTTCTCAGAAAGTTTCTTTCTAGTTTTTATCTGAGGATATTTAATTTTTATCAATAGGCTTCAAAGCACTCCAAAATATGCCACTGCAGATTCCAAGAAAACAGTGTTAGCCCACTGCTTAATTAAAAGAACAGTGTAATTCTGTGAATTGAATTCACACACCACAAAAGAGTTTCTCAGAGAGACTCTTTCTCCTTTTTGTATGGGGATATTTCCTTTTTCACCATAGGCCTCAAAGCGCTCACAAATATCCTTTTGCAGATTCCACTAAAACTGTGTTAGCAACTACTCCATGAAAACACAGGTGTAACTCTGTGAGATGAATTCACACATCACAAAGAACTTTCTCAGAAGGCTTCTTTCTAGTTTTTTCTGAGGATATTTCCTTAGTCATTATTGGCTTCAATGTGATCCAAAATATCCCTTCTCAGATTCCCCAAAAACCTTGCTACCAAAATTATCCATGAAAAGAATCGTGTAACTCCATAAGATGAATTAACACATCATAAAACCGCTTCTCAGAAGGCTTCTTTCTAGCTTTTATATGAGGATATTTCCTTTGTCTCCATAAGCTTCAATGCACTCTGAAATATCTCATTGCAGATTCCAAGAAAACAGCATTAGCAAACTGCATCATGAAATGAACAGTGTAACTCTCTGAGATGAATTCACACATCACAAAGCAGTTTCTCAGAAAGCTTTCTTCTAGTTCTTATCAGAGGATATTTCCGTTATCACCATAGGTCTCAATGCGCTAAAAAATAACCTTTTGCAGATTCCACAAAAACAGTGCTAGCAAACTGCTCCATGAAAATAAAGGTGTAAATCTGTGAGATGAATTCACACATCTCTAGGAACTTTCTCAGAAATCTTCTTTCTAGTTTTTATCTGAGGATATTTCCTTTTTCACCACAGTCTTCAATGCGATCCAAAACAACCATACTCTCATTCCCCAAAAACAGTGCTATCAAAATGATCCATGAAAAGAATCATGTAACTCTGTGAGATGAATTAACACATCATAAAGCAGTTTTTCAGAAAGTATCTTTCTAATTTTTTCTGAGGATATTTCCTTATTCACAATAAGCTTCAATGCGCTCTAAAATATCCCATTGCAGATTCCAAGAAAACAGTGTTAGCAAATTACTCAATGAAAAGAACAGTGTAACTTTGTGCGATGATTTTCCACATCCAAAGCAGTTTCTCAGAAAGCATCTTTTTGGTTTTTATCTAAGGATGTTCCTTTGCCACCATAGGCTTCAAAGCACTCCCAAATATCCTATTACAGCTCCCATGAAAACAGTGTTATCAAACTGCTCAATGAAAAGAACTGTGCAACATTGTGAGATGAATTCACACATCAAAAAGTAGTTTCTCAGAAAGCTTCTTTCTAATTTTTATCTGAGGATATTTCCTTTTTCACTATAGGCCTCAGTGCATCCCAAATATCACTCTGCAGATTCCATGAAAACAGTGTTAGTAAACTGCTCCATGAAAGGAAAGGTATAACTCTGTGAGATGAATTCAGACATCACAAATAACTTTATCAGAATCTTCTTTCTAGTTATTATCTGAGGATATTTCCTTTGTCACCATAGGCTTCAATGTGATCCTAAATATACCTTGTCAGATTCCCCAAAAACAGTGCTACCAAAGTTATCCATGAAAAGGATCATGTATGTCTGGGAGATGAATTAACACATCACAAAGTAGTTTCTCAGAAAGCTTCTTTCTAGTTTGTATATGATGATATTTTCTTTGTCACCATAAACTTCAATGCACTCCAAAATATCCCATTGCCGATTCCAAGAAAACTGTGTTATCAAACTGCTCAGTGAAAAGAGCAATGTGAGTTTTTGAGATGAATTCACACAACACAACATGGTTTCTCAGAAAGCTTTTTTTGGATTTTCATCAAAAGATATTTCCTATGTCACCATAGGCTTCAATGCGCTCCCAAATGTCCTATTGCAGATTCCATTAGAAAAGTGTTAGCAAACTGACCCATAAAAAGAAAGGCGTAACTCTGAGAGATGCATTCACACATCACAAAGACGTTTCTGAGAAAGCTTCTTTCCAGTTTTTATCCGAGGATATTTCCTTAGTCATGGTAGGCTTCAATGCAATCCAAAATATACCTTCTCAGAGTCCCAAAAAACCGTGCTACCAAACTGATCAATGGAAAGTGTCGTGTAACAGTGTGAGATGAATTAACAAATCACAAAGCGGTTTCACAGAAAGCTCCTTTCTAGTTTCTATACGAGGATATTTTTTTGTCACCATAATTTTCAATGCACTCCGATATATCCGATTGCAAATTCCAAGAAAACAGAGTTAGCGAACTGCTCAATGAAAAGAGCAGTGTAACTCTGTGAGATGATTTCTCATATCACAAAGTTGTTTCTCAGAGAACTTCTTTTTGTTTTTTTTCTGAGGATATTTCCTTTGTCACCATAGGCTTCAATGCACTCCCAAATATCCTTTTCAGATTTCACGAAAGCTGTGTTATCAAACTGCTCAATGAAAAGAATGATGTAATTGTTTGAGTCGAATTCACACATCACAAAGCAGTTTCTCAGAATGCTTCTTTCTAGTTTTTATCTGAGGATATTTCGTTTTTCACTATAGGCCTGAATGTTCTCCCAAATATCCTGTTGTGGTTTCAACGAAAACAGTGTTTCCAAACTGCTCCACAAAAAGACAGTTGTATCTCTGTTAGATGAATTCACACATCACAAAGAATTCCCTCAGAAAGCTTCTTTCTAGTATATTTCTGAGGATATTTCCTTAGTCACCATAGGCTTCAATGCGATCAAAATATCCCTTCTAAGATTCCCAAAAACAGTACTACCAAACTGATCCTTGAAAAGAATCATGAAACTCCATGAGATGAATTAACACATCACAAAGCAGTTTCTCAGAAAACTTCTTTTTGATTATTATATTTTCTTTGTCACAATAAGCTTCGAAACGCTCCTGAATATCCTATTGCAGAATACATGGAAATAGAGTTATCAAACTGCTCAAGAGAAGAATGGTCTAACTCTGTGAGACAAATTCACACATCACAATGCAGTTTCACAGACAGTTTCTTTCCAGTTTTTATCTGAGGATATTTGTTTTTTCACCATAGGCCTCATTGTGCTCCCAAATATACCTTTGCAGATTACATGAAAACAGTGTTAGCAAACAGCTCCATGAAAAGAAAGGTGTAACTGTGTGTTATGAATTCACCCATCACAAAACAATTTCTCAGAAAGCTTCTTTCTAGTTTAAATCTGATGATATTTCCTTTTTCATCATAGGCTTCAATGTGCTCCCAAATGTCTCCTCTCAGATACCACAAAAACAGTGATGCCGAACTGCTCAATCAACAAAAGGGTTAAACTCTATGAGTTGAATACACACATCAAACACCGTTTCTTGGAAAGCTTCTCTCCAGTTTTTATATGAAGTTATTTCCTTTTTCACCTTAGGCCTCTAGGAGCTCCCAAATATCCCTTTGCAGATTCCATAAAAACAGTGCTACTAAACTGCTCCATGTAAAAAGAATCATGTAACTCTGTGAGATGAATTCACAAATCACAAAGCAGTTTTTCAGAACACTTCTTTCTAGTCTTTGGCTGAGGATATTTTCTTTGTCACCCTAAACTTGAATGTGTTCCAAAATATCCCATTGCAGATTCCAAGAAAACAGTGTTAGCAAACTGCTCAATGAAAAGAACATTGTACCTCTGTGAGATGAATTCACACATCACAAAGCAGTTCCTCAGAAAACTTCTTTCTAGTTTTAACCTGAGGATATTTCCTTTTTCGCCATAGGTCTCAAAGCACTCCCAAATATCCCCTTGCATATTCCACAAAAACAGTGTTAGCAAACGACTCCATGGAAGGGAAGGTGTAACTCTATGAGATGAATTCGAACATCACAAAGCAGATTCTCAGACAGGTTCTTCCTAGTTTTTATTTGGGATATTTCCTTTGTCAGAATAGGCTTCAGTGCAATCCAAAATATCCCTTCTCAGATTGCACAAAAACAGTGCTACCAATCTGCTCCATGAAAAGAATAGTGTAACTCTGTGAGATGAATTCAAAAATTACAAAGCAGTTTCTCAGAAATCTTCTTTCTAGTTTTTGTCTAAGATTATTTCCTTTTTCTCCAAAGGCCTCAATGCACTCGTGAATATCCCTTTGCAGATTCCAAGAAAACAGTGTTAGCAAACTGCTCAATGAAAAGAAAGGTGTAAGTGAGTGAGATGAATTCATACCTCACAAAGAAGTTTCTCAGAAAGATTCCTTGGTTTTTGTCTGGGTATATTACCTTTGTCACCATTGGCTTCAACGTGATCCAAATATCCCTTCTCAGATTCCCTAAAAACAGTGCTACCAAACTGCTCCAAGAAAAGAATGGTGTAACTCTGTGAGATGAATTCACACATCACACACCTGTTTCTCAGAAAGCTTCTTTCTAGTTTTTATCTGAGTATATTTCCTTTTTCAACATAGGCCTCAATGCACTCCAGAATATCCCATCGCAGATTCCACAAAAAAAGTGTTACCCATCATCTCAATGAAAAGAATGGTGTAACTCTGTGAGATGAATTCCCACATCACAAAGAAGTTTCCCAGGAAGATTCTTTCTAGATTTTATCTGAGGTTAATTCCTTTGTCACTGTTGGCTTCAATGCAAACCAAATTATCCCTTCTTAGATTCCCCAAGAGCAGTGCTACCAAACTGCTTCATGAAAAGAATTGTGTAAGTCTGTGAGCTGTATTCACAAATCACAAAGCAGTGTGTCATAAAGCTTCTCTCTAGTTTTTGTACGTTAATATTTCCTTTTTCACTTTTTGCCTCAATGGGCTTCTGAATATTCCTTTGTAGATTCCATGAAAACAGTGTTAACAATCTGCTCCATGAAAAGCAAGGTGTAAATCTGTGAGATGAATTCAAACATCAGAACGCAGTTTCTCAGAAATATTCTTTTTGGTTTTTGCCTGAGGATATTTCCTTTGCCACCATAGGCTTCAATGTGCTCTCAGATATCCCTTCTCAGACACCACAGAAACAGTGATGCAAAAGTTTTCCCTCAACAGAAACTTTTACCTCTATGAGATGAATGCACACATCACAAAGGAATTTCTCTGAAAGCTTCTTTCTGGTTTTAATATGAGGGTATTTCCTTTTCCACCGTATTCCTCAATGCACTCCCGAGTATCCCATTGCAGAGTAAATGAAAAAGGTGTTAGCAATCTTCTCAATGAAAAGAACAGTGTTACTTAGTGAGTTAAATTCACACATCACAAAGCAGTTTCACAGAAAGTTTCTTTTTGGTTTTTATCTGAGGCTATTTCCTTTGTCACCTTAGGCTTCAATGTGGTCCAAAATATCCTTTCTGAGATTCCCCAAGAACAGTGCTACCAAACTGCTCCATGAAAAGAATCGTGTAACTCTGTGAGATGAATTCATAAATAACAAAGAAACATCTCAGAAAGCTTCTTTATAGATTTTTTCTGAGGATATTTCCTTTTTCATCATCGGCCCATACCCATGAACAGCCCTTTGCAGATTCCACGAAAATAGTGTTAGCAAACTGCTCCATGAAAAGAAATGTGTAAATCTGTGAGATGATTTTTCTCTCATCACAAAGCAGTTTCTGAGAAAGCTTCCTTTTGGTTTTAGTCTGAGGATATTTAATTTTTCACCATAGGCTTCAATTCACTCCCAAATATCTTATTGCAGAGTCCACGAAAATAATGTTATCAAACCGGTCAATGAAAACAACAGTGTAACTATGTGAGATGCATTCACAACAACCTTCTTTCTCAGAAACTTCTTTCTAGTTTTTATCTGAGGATATTTCCTAGGCCTCAATGCACTCCCAAATATCCCTTTGCAGATTCCACGAAAACAGTATTAGCAAACTCTTCCATGAAAAGAAAGGTGTAACTCTGTGAGATAAACTCACACATTGCAAAAAGCTTTCTCACAAAGCTTCTTTCTAGTTTTTATCTTAGGATGTTTCCTTTGTCACCCTAGGCTTCAATGTGATCAAAAATATCCCTTTTCAGAATCCCCAAAAACAGTGCTAACAAACCAATCCATGAAAGAAATCGTGTAACACTGTGAGCTGAATTAACACATCAAAATCGGTTTCTCAGTATGCTTCTTTCTAGTTTTTATATTAGGATATTTCCTTTGTCACCATAAGCTTCAATATGCTTGGAAATATCACATTGCAGAATCCAAGAAAAGAGTTTTAGCAAACTGGGAAATGAAAAGAACAGTGTACCTCTTGAGATGAATTCACACATCACAAAGCAGTTTCTCAGAAAGCTTCTTTCTAGTTTTTTTCTGGGGATATTTCCTTATTCACCATAGGCCTCAGAGTGCCCAGAAATATCCCTTTGCTGATTCCACAAATACAGTGTTTGCAAACTGCTCCATGAAAAGAAAGGTGTAACTCTGTGAGATGAATTCACACATCACAAAGGACTTTCTCAGAAAGCGTCTTTCTAATTTTTATCTTAGGATATTTTCTTTGTCATCATAGGTTTCAATGTGATCCAAAATATCCCTTCTCTGATGCACCAAAAACAGTGCTACCAAACTGCTCCATGAAAAGAATCGTGCAAGTTTGTGAGATGAATTAACCCATCAAAATCCATCTTCTCAGAAAGCTTCTTTCTAATTTTTAAACGAAGAGATTTACTTTGTCACCATATACTTCAATGTGCTCAGAAATATCAGATCGCAGATTCCAAGGAAATAATGTAAACAAACTGCTCAAGGCAAAGAACAGTGTAACTCTGTGAGATGAATTCATCCATTATGAAGCAGTTACTCAGAATGTTTATTTCTAGTTTTATCTGAGGATATTTCCTTTTTCACCATATTCCTCAATGTGCTCCCAAATATCCCATTGCAGATTAAATGAAAAAAGTGTTAGCAAACTTCTCAATGAAAAGAATGGTGTTACTTGGTGAGGTGAATTCACACATCCAAAAGCAGTTTCACCAAAAGCTTCCTTTAGGTTTTTATCTGAGGATATATCCTCTGTCAATATAGGCTTCAATGCACCCATAAATACCCTATTACAGATTCCATGACAACAGAGTTATCAATTTGTTCACTGAAAAGAATGGTGTAACTCTGTAAGATGAATTCACACATTACAAAGCTGTTTCTCAGAAAGCTTCCTTCTAGTTTTTACATGGGGATATTTACTTTTTCACTATAGACATCAAAGTACTCCCGAATATCCCATTGCAGATTCCATGAAAACAGTGTTAGCAAACTGTTCCATGAAAAGAAAGGTGTAACTTTCTGAGATGAATGCACACATCACTTAGAATTTTCTCAGAAAGTTTCTCTCTAGATTTTATCTGAGGATATGTCCTTTGTCACCTTAAGCTTCAATACGAATCAAAATATCCCTTCCCACATACCCCAAAAATAGTGCTACCAAACTGCTCCATGAAAACAGTGTTGTAATTCTGTGAGATGAATTCACACATTAAAAGGTGTTTCTCAGAAACCTTCTTTCTAGTTTTTATCTGAGGATGTTTCCTTTTTCTCTATATTCCTCAACGTGTGCCTAAATATCCCATTGCATTTAGACGAAAAAAAGTATTATCAAACTTCTCAGTGAAAAGAACAGTGTAACTCTGTGAGATGAATTCACACATCACAAAGCAGATACTCAGAAAACTTCCTTTTGGTTTTTATCTGAGGATATTTCCTTTGTCACCATAGGCTTCAATGCACTCCAAAATATCCTTTTCCAGATTCCATGAAACCAGTGTTATGAGACTGCTCAAGGAAACAACGGTGTAACTCTTTGGGATGAATTCACACATCACAAAGAAGTTTCTCGGTAGGCTTCTTTCTAGTCTTTTCTGAGGATATTTGCTTTTTCAGTGTAGGTCTCAATGTTCTCCCAAATATCACTTTGCAGATTCAACGAATACAGTTTTAGCAAAATGTTCTATGAAAAAAATGGTACAACTCTGTGAGATGAAATCACACATTGTAAAGAAGCTCCTCAGAAACTTCTTTCTCGTTTTTGTCTGAGGGTATTTTCTTTTTCAGCATTGGCCTGAATGCCTACCCAAATATCCCTATGCAGATTCCACGAAAACAGTGTTATCAATCTGCTCAAGGAAAAGAACAGTGCACGTCTGTAAGATGAATTTGCACATCAGAAAGCAGTTTCTGAGAGAGATTCTTTCTAGTTTTTATCTGAAGATAGTTCCTTTCTTACCATAGTCCGCAATGCGCCAGCAAATATCCCATTGCAGATTAAACAAAAAAGGTATTAGCAAATTTTGCAATGAAAAGAATGGTGTAACATAGGCTGCAAGGTGCTCCAAAATATCCCTTTGCAGATTCCATGAAAACAGTGTTAGCAAACTGCTCCATGAAAGAAAGCTGTAACTCTGTGTGATGAATTCACACATCACAAAGAAGTTTCTCAGAAACTTCGCTTTAGTTTTTGTCTAAGGATATTTCTTTTGTCACCATAGGATTCAATGCAATCCGATGTATCGCTTCTCAGATTCCTCAAAAACAATGTTACCAAACTGATCCATGAAAAGAATCGTGAAATTCTGTGACATGTATTAACACACCACAAAGCTGTTACACACAAAGCCTCTTTCTAGTTTTTGCCTGAGGATGTTTCTTTTGTCAAAATAAGCTTCTATGCACTCTGACATATCCCATTGCAGATCCCAAGAAAACAGTGGTTGCAAACTGCTCAATGAAAAGAACAGTGTAACTCAGTGAGACGAATTCACACATTACAAAGCAGTTTCTCAGAAACCTTCTTTCTTATTTTTATCTGAGGATATTTCCTTTTTCACAATAGTCCTCAATGCTCTCCCAAATATCCCTTTGCAAATTCCATGAAAACTGTGTTAGCAAACTGCTCCATGAAAAGAATGGTGTAACTCTATGAGATGAATTCACACATCACAAAGAACTTTCTCAGGAAGCTTCTTTCTAGGATATTTCCTTTGTCACTATATTCCTGAATGTGCACCCGAATATCAGATTGCAGATTAAATGAGAAAAGTGTTAGCAAGTTTCTCAATGAAAAGAACAGTGTAAATCTGTGATATGAATTCACACATCACAAAGCAGTTTCTCAGAAAGCTTAGTTTTGGTTTTTATTGGAGGATATTTCCTTTGTCACCATAATCGGCAATGTGCTCCGATATATCCCACTGCAGATTCAAAGAATCAGCAATGTTAGCAAACTCCTGAGTGAAAAGTACAGTGTAACTCCATGAAATGAATTCACACATTGCAAAGCAGTTTCTCAGAAGGCTTCTTTCTAGTTTTTATCTGAAGATAATTCCTTTTAAAATATAGGTCTCAATTCACTCTAAAATATCCCTTTGCAGATTCCACAAAAAGAGTGTTAGGAGATGGCTCAATGAAAAGAGTAGTGTAACCCTGTGAGATGAATTCACACCTCACAAAGCAGTTTCTCAGAAAGCTTCTTTTGGGTTTTCATCTGAGGATATTTCCTATGTCACCATAGGCTTTAATGCACTCCCAAATATCGTATTGCAGATTCCAAAAAAAAAAGTGTTATCAAAGTGATCAATGAAAAGAACCGTGTAACTCTGTGAGAAGAATTCACACATAAGAAACTAGTTTCTCAGAAAAATACTTCCTAGTTGTCTTCTGATGATATTTCCTGTGTCAAAATATTCTTCAATGCGATCCAAAATATGCCTTCTCAGATTCCCCAAAAACAGTGTTACCAAATGATCCATGAAAAGAATTGTGTAACTCTGAGATGAATTAACACATCACAAAGCTGTTTCTCAGAATGCTTCTTTCTTGTTTTTATCTGAGGAGATTTCCTTTGTCAACAAATGTTTCAATGTGATCCAAATATCGCATCACAAATTCCACACAAGCAGTGGTAACAGACTGCTCCATGAGGTGAAATTTCCTTTTTTACCATAGGCCTCAATGCGCACCCAAATATCCCTTTGCAGATTCTATAAAAACAGTGTTAGCAAACCACTTCATGAAATGACAGTTGTAACTCTGTGTGATGAAAACACTGTTAGCACTGCTTCATGAAAAGAAAGGCGCAACTCTGTGAGTTGAATTCACACATCACAAAGAAGTTTCTTTGAAAGATTCTTTCTACTTTTTATCTGATGATAATTCCTTTGTCACCATAAGCTTCAATGTGATCCAAAATGTGCCTTCTCAGATTCCCCAAAAACTGTGCTACCCAGTTGATCCATGAGAAGAATCGTGTAACACTGTGAGATGAATTAGCACATCACAAAGTGGTTCCTGAGAAAGCTTATTTTTGGTTTTTATCTGAGGATATTTCCTTTGTGAACACAGGCTTCATTGCACTGCCAAAAATCCCTTTTCAGATTCCACAAAAGGAGTGTGAGCAAACTGCTCAATGAAAAGAACAGTGTAACACTGTAAAAGGAATTCACACATCATCAAACAGTTTCTCAGAAAGATTCTTCCTAGTTTTTATATGAGGATATTTCCTTTTCTACTATAGACCTCAATGTGCTCCCAAATATCCCTTTGCAGATTAGACTAAAACAGTGTTAGCAAACTGCCGCATGAAAAGAAATGTGTAAATCTGTAAGATGAATTCACACATCACAAAAAACTTTCTCAGAAAGCTTCTTTCTAGTTTTTATCTGAGGATATTTCCTTAGTGACCTTGGAGTTCAATGCAATCCAAAATATCCCTTCTCAGATTCCCCAAAAACAGTGCTACCAAACTGTTCCATAAAAAGGATGGTGTAACTCTGTGAGATGAACTCAGACATCACAAAGCAGTTTCTCAGAAAGATTCTTTCTAGTTTTTATCTGAGGATATTTCCTTTTTCACCGTAGGCCTCAATGAGCTCAAAAATATCCTTTTGCAGATTCCAAGTGTACTGCATTTGCAAACTGCTCCATGAAAATAAAGGTGTAACTCTGTGGGATGAATTAACACATCAGAAAGTACTTTCTCAGAAAGCTTCTTTCTAGTTTTTATCTGAGGTTATTTCCTTTGTCACCATAGGCTTCAATATGATACAAAATATCCCTTCTCATATTCCCCCAAAACAGTGCTACCAAAATGTTGATTGAAAAGGATCGTGTAACACTTTGAGATGAATTAACACATCACAAAGTTGTGTCTCAGAAAGCTTCTTTCTAGTTTTCATATGAGGACATTTCCTTTGTCACCATAAGCTTCAATGCACTCTGAAGTACCCCATTGCAGCTTCCAAGAAAAAAGTGTTCACAAACTACTCAATGAAAAGAACAGTGAAACTCTGTGAAGCGAATTCACACATCACAAAGCAGTTTCTCGGAAAGCTTCTTTCTGGTTTTTATCTGAGGATATTTCCTTTTTTATCTTAGGCCTCATTGGGCTCCCAAATATCCCTTTGCAGAACCCAGTTAAGCAGTGTTACCAAACTTCTCTATCAGTGTAACTCTTTGAGATGAATTAAAACATCAGGAAGAACTTTTTCAGAGACCTTCTTTCTAGTTTTCACCTGAGGATATTTCCTTTGTCACCATAGGCTTCAATGCGATCCCACATATTCCTTCTCAGATTACCCAAAAACAGTGCTACCAAACTGCTCCATGGAAAGAAGTGCATAACTCTGTGAGGTGAATTAGCACATAACAAAGTGGTTTCTCAGAAGGCTTCTTTCTAATTTTTATATGAAGACATTTCCGTTTCCAATGTAGTCTTCAATGGGTCCCCAAATATCCCTTGTCAGAAACCACAAAAAGAGTGATGCCAAAGTGTTCCCTCAACAGAAACGTTTAACTCTATGATATGAATGCCCACTTCACAAAGTAGTTTCTCACAAAGCTTCTCTCAAGCTTTTACCTGAAGGCATTTCCTTTTTCACCTCTGAACTCTAAGTGATCCTGAACATCCCTTTGCAGATTTCATAAAAACAGTGTTACCAAACTGCTCAAAGAAAATAAAGGTGTAACTCTGTGAGTTGAATTCACCCATCACAAAGCAGCTTCTCAGGAAGCTTCTTTCTAGTATTTTTCTGAGGATATTTCCTTTGTCATCATAAGTTTCAATACGCTCTGAATTATCTGATTGCAGATTCCAAGAAAACAGTGTTAGCAAACTGGTCAATGAAAAGACCTGTGTAACACCGTGAGATGAACTCACTCATTGCAAAGCAGTTCCTCAGAAAGCTTCTTTCCAGCTTTTGTCTGAGGATATTTCTCTTGCCACCATAAGGTTCAATGTGCTCCAAAAGATCCCATTGCAAATTCCAACTAAGCGGTGTTAGCAAACTGCTCAATGAAAAGATGAATTCACAAAACAGAAAGCTGTTTCTTAGAAAGCTTCTTTCTAGTTTTTCTCTGAGGATATTTCCTTTTTCACCAGAGGGGTCATTTCCGAATATAACATTGCAGATTCCAGGAAAAAAGTGTTAGCAAACATCCCAATGAAAGGAATGGTGTAACACTGTGAGATGAATTCACACATCACAAAGAAGTTTCACAGAAAGCTTGTTTTTGTTTTTTTCTGAGGATATTTCCTTTGTCACCATAGGCTTCAATGGACTCCCAAATATCATATTGCAGATCCCACGAAAACAGTGTTATCAGACTGCTCAATGAAAAGAACGGTATAATTCTGTAAGATGAATTCACACATTAAAAAGCAGCTTTTCAGAATTTTTCTCTAGTTTTTTCCTGAGGACATTTCCTTTTTCAGTATAGGCCTCAGTGCACTCCCAAATATCCCTTTGCAGATTCCACAAAAACCGTGTTAGCAAACTGCTCTATGAGAAGAAAGGTGTAACTCTGTGAGATGAATTCACACATCATAAAGAAATATCTCAGAAAGCTTCTTTCTAGTTTTTATCTGAGGATATTTCCTTTGTCACCATAGGCTTCATTGCAGTAGAAAATAATCCTTCTCAGATTTCCCAAAAACAATGCTACAAAACTGATCCCTGAAAAGAATCATGTAAATCTCTGAGATGAATTAGTACATCACAAAGCAGTTTCTCAGAATGCTTCTTTATAGTTTTTGTTTGAGGATATTTCCTTTGTGACCTTAGGCTTCAATGCGATCCAAACTATCCCTTCTCAGATTCCACAAAAAGAGTGATACCAAACTGTGCCATGAAAATAAAGGTATAAATCTGTGAGATGAATTCACACATCACTAAGCAGTTTCACAGAAAGCTTACTTTTTTTTTTTCTGATACTATTTCGTTTGTCACCAAAGGCTTCAATGCACTCCAAAATATCCTATTGCAGATTCCACAAAAACAGTGTTAGCAAACTACTCCATGAAAAGAGTGGTGTGACACTGTGAGATGAATTCACACATCACAAGACAGTTTCTTAGAAAGCTTCCTTCTAGTTTTTATCAGAGGATATTTCCTTTTTCACCATCATCTCAACTTGCTCCCAAATATCACTGTGTAGATTCCTTGAAAACAGTGTTAGCAAACAGCTCCTGAAAAAAAGGTGTTACCCTGTGAGATGAATACACACATCACAAGGAAGTTTCTCAGAAAGTTTCTTGCTAGTTTTTATCTGATTATATTTCCATTGTCACACTAGGCTTCAATGCAATCCAAAATATCCCCTCTCTGATTCCCCAAAAACAGTGCTACATAACTGTTCCATGTAAAGAATGGTATAACTCTGTGAGATGAATTCACACATAACAAAGCTATTTCTCAGACCACTCCTTTCTAGATTTTATCTACGGATATTTTCTTTTTCTCCATATTCCTTAATGCTCTCTGGAATATCCCATTGCAGACTCCATGAAAAAAGTGTTAGAAAACTTCTCAATGAAAAGAACGGGGTAATTCTGTGAGATGAATTCATGCATCACAAAGCAGTTTCACAGAAAGGTTCTTTTTGATTTTTATCTGAGGATACTTCCTCTTTCTCCATAGGTCCCAATGTGCTCCCAAGTATCCCTTGAATATTCCACAAAAACAATGTGAGCAAACAGCTCCATGAAAAGAAAGGTGTAACTCTGTGAGATGAATTCACACACCATAAAGAATCTTCTCAGAAACCTTTCAATTTTTATCTGAGGATATTTCCTTTGTCACCATAGGCTTCAATGTGATCCAAAATATCCCTTCTCAGATTCCCCAAAAACAGTGATACCAAACTGCTCCATATAAAGAATCGTGTAACTTTTGTGAGCTGAATTAACACGTCACAAAGTAGTTTCTCAGAAGGCTTCTTTCTGGTTTTTATATGAAGATATTTTCTCCAACATTGGCTTCAAAGCACTCCCAAGTATCCCTTCTCAGATACCACAAAAACTGTGAGGCCAAACTGCTCAATGAAGAAAAAGGTTAAACCTTATGAGATGAATACACATATCACAAAACCGTTTCTCATAAAGCTTCTCCCAAGTTTTTATCTGAAGTAATTTCCTTTTTCACCATAGGTCTCTAGGAGCTCCCAAATATGCCTTTGCAGATTCCATAAAAACAGTGCTACTAAACTGCTGAAAGCAAGCAAATGTGTAACTCTGTGCAATGAATTCACCCATCACAAAGAAATTTCTCGGAAAGCTTCTGTCTATTTTGTATCTGAGGCTATTTCCTTTGTCACCATAGGCTTCAATGTGTTCCCAAATATAATATGACAGACTCCACGAAAACAGTGTTATCAAAAGGCTAAAAGAAAAGCCCTGCTTAGCTCTCTGAGATGAATTTACCAACACAAAGCAGTTTTTCAAAAAGCCTCTTTCTACTTTTATCTGAGGATATATCCTTTTTCACCATAGGCCTCAATGCACTCCCAAATATCCCTTTGCAGATTCCACGAAAACAGTGTTTGCAAATTGCTCCATGAGAAGAAAGGTGTAACTCTGTGAGATGAATTCACACAACCCAAAGAACTTTCTCGTAAAGCTTCTTTCAAGTTTCTATCTGAGGATATTTCCTTAGTCACCATAGGCTTTACAGGATCCAAAATATCACTTCTCAGATTCCCCAAAAACAGTGCTACCAAACTGATTCATGAAAATAATAATGTAACTCTGTGAGATGAATTAACACATCATAAAGCAATTTCTCAGAAGGCTTCTTTCTAGTTTTTATATGAAGGTATTTCCTTTGTCACCAGAAGCTTCAATACACTCCAAAATATGCCATTGTAGATTCCAAGAAAACAGTGTTAGCAATGTGCTCCATGAAAAGAACAGTGTAACTCTTTGCCTTGAATTCAAACATCACAAAGCATATTCTCAGAAAGCTTCTTTCTATTTTTTCTATGAGGATATTTCCCTTTTCACTACAGTCCTGAACGCACTCCCAAATATCCCTTTGCAGATTCCACGAAAAGAGTGTTAGCAAATTGATCCATGAAAAGTAAGGTGTATCTCTGTGAATTCACACATCACAAAGAACTTTCTCAGAAAGCTTCCTTCTAGTTTTTGTTTGAGGATAATTCCTTTTTCACCATAGGCCTCAATGCGCTCCCAAATATCCCTTTGCAGATTCCACAAAAACAGTGTTAGCAAACTGCTCCATGAAAAGAAAGGTGTAACTCTTTGAGATAAATTCACACATCACAAGAATCTTTCTCAGAAAGCTTCTTTCTAGCTTTTGTCTGAGAATATTCCCTTTGTCAACATAGGCTTCAATGCAATCCATAATATCCTATTGCACATTCCAAGAAAACAGTGTTATCAAACTGCTCAATGAAAAGAAGGGTGTAGCTCTGTGAGATGAAATCACACATCACAAAGCAGTTTCTCAGAAAGTTTCTTTCTAGTTTTTATCTGAGGATATTTCCTTTGTCACCGTAGGCTTCAATGTGATCCAAAACATCCCTTCTCAGATTCTGCATAACCAGTGCTACCAGACTGCTCCATGAAGAGAATCGTTTAACACTCTGAGATGAATTCATAAACCACAAACAGTTTCTCAGAAAGCTGCTTTCTAGTTTTTATCTGAGGATATTTCCATTTTCACTATATGCCTCAACGTGCTAAGAAATATCCCTTTGCAGATTCCACGAAAACAGTGTTAGAAAACTGTTCCATGAAAAGAAAGGTGTAACTCTGTGAGATGAATTCACACATCATCAAGAACCTTCTCAGAAAGCTTCTTTCTAGTTTTAATCTGAGGATATTTCCTTTGTCACCTTAGGCTTCAATACCATCCAAAATATCCCTTCTCAGACTCCCCAAAACAGTGCTACAAAACTGCTCCATGAAAAGAATGCTGTAACTCTGTGAGCTGAATTGACTAATAACAAAGCAGTTTCTCAGAAAGCTTCTTTTCAGCTTTTATCTGAGGATATCTCCTTTTTCACCGTAATACTCCATGAGCTCTGGAATATCCCATTGCAGATTCCAGGAAAAAACAGTTAGCAAACTTCTCAATGATAGTAACAGTGTGACACTCTGAGGTGAATTGACACGTCAAAAAGTAATTTCACAGAAAGCTTCTTTTCGTTTTGATCTGAGGATATTTCCTTTGTCACAGTGGTCTTCAGTGCACTTCCAAATATTCTATTGCATATTCCAAGAAAACAGTGTCATCAGATTGCTCAATGAAAATAACAGTGCACTCTGTGAGATGAATTCACATATCCAAAAGCAGTTTCTCAGAAAGTTTCTTTCTTTCTTTCTATTTATTTATTTATTTATTTATTTATTTATTTATAATTATTATTATACTTTAAGTTCTAGGATACATATGCATAATGTGCAGGTTTGTTACATATGTATACTTGTGCCATGTTGGTGTGCTGCACTCATCAACTCGTCAGCACCCATAAACTCGTCCTTTACATCAGGTATAACTCCCAATGCAATTCCTCCCCCCTCCAACCTCCCCATGATAGGCCCTGGTGTGTGATGTTCCCCTTCCCGAGTTCAAGTGATCTCATAGTTCAGTTCCCATCTATGAGTGAGAACATGCGGTGTTTGGTTATCTGTTCTTGCGATAGTTTGCTGAGAATGATGGTTTCCAGCTGCATCCATGTCCCTACAAAGGACACAAACTCATTCTTTTTTATGGCTCCATAGTATTCCATGGTGTATATGTGACACATTTTCTTAATCCAGTCTGTCACTGATGGATATTTGTGTTGATTCCAAGTCTTTGCTATTGTGAATAGTGCCGCAAAAAACATACGTGTGCATGTGTCTTTATAGCAGCATGATTTATAATCTTCTGGGTATATACCCAGTAATGGGATGGCTGAGTCATATGGTACTTCTAGTTCTAGATCCTTGAGGAATTGCCATACTGTTTTCCATAATGGTTGAACTAGTTTACAATCCCACCAACAGTGTAAAAGTGTTCCTATTTCTCCACATTCTCTCCAGCACCTGTTGTTTCCTGACTTTTTAATGATTGCCATTCTAACTGGTGTGAGATGGTATCCCATTGTGGTTTTGATTTGCATTTCTCTGATGGCCAGTGATGATGAGCATTTTTTCATGTGTCTGTTGGCTGTATGAATGTCCTCTTTTGAGAAATATCTATTCATATTTTTTGTCCATTTTTTGACAGGGTTGTTTGTTTTTTTTCTTGTAAATTTGTCTGAGTTCTTTGTAGGTTCTGGATATTAGCCCTTTGCCTGACGAGTAGATTGCAAAAATTTTCTCCCATTCTGTAGGTTGCCTGTTTACTCTGATGGTAGTTTCTTTTGCTGTGCAGGAGCTCTTTAGTTTAATTAGATCCCATTTACCAATTTTGGCTTTTGTTGCCGTTGCTTTTGGTGTTTTAGACATGAAGTCCTTGCCCATGCCTACGTCCTGAATGGTATTACCTAGGTTTTCTTCGAGGGTTTTTATGGTATTAAGTCTAACATTTAAGTCTCTAATCCATCTTGAATTAATTTTCATATAAGGAATAAGGAAAGGATCCAGTTTCAGCTTTCTACTTATGGCTACCGAATTATCCCAGCACCATTTATTAAATAGGGAATCCTTTCTCCATTTCTTGTTTTTCTCAGGTTTATCAAAGATCAGATGGCTATAGATGTGTGGTTTTATTTCTGAGGACTCTGTTCTGTTCCATTGGTCTATATCTCTGTTTTGGTACCAGTACCATGCTGTTTTGGTTACTGTAGCCTTGTAGTATAGTTTGAAGTCAGGTAGCGTGATGCCTCCAGCTTTGTTCTTTTGACTTAGGATTGTCTTGGAGATGCGGGCTCTTTTTTGGTTCCATATGAAATTTAAAGCAGTTTTTCCAATTCTGCGAAGAAACTCATTGGTAGCTTGATGGGGATGGCATATGATCTATAAATTACCTTGGGCAGTATGGCCATTTTCACGATATTGATTCTTCCTATCCATGAACATGGAATGTTCTTCCATTTGTTTATGTCCTCTTTTATTTCACTGAGCAGTGGTTTGTAGTTCTCCTTGAAGAGGTCCTTTACATCCCTTGTAAGTTGGATTCCTAGGTATTTGATTCTCTTTGAAGCAATTGTGAATGGAAGTTCATTCATGATTTGGCTCTCTGTTTGTCTGTTACTGGTGTATAAGAATGCTTGTGATTTTTGCACATTAATTTTGTATCCTGAGATTTTGCTGAAGTTTCTTAGCAGCTGAAGGAGATTTTGGGCTGAGACAATGGGGTTTTCTAAATATACAATCATTTCATCTGCAAAGAGGGACAATTTGACTTCTTCTTTTCCTAACTGAATGCCCTTAATTTCTTTCCCTGGCCTGATTGCCCTGGCCAGAATTTCCAACACTATGTTGAATAGGAGTGGTAAGAGAGGGCATCCCTGTCTCATGCTAGTTTTCAAAGGGAATTTTTCCAGTTTTTGCCCATTAAGTATGATATTGGCTGTGGGTTTGTAGGGCTCTTTTGATTTGGATATGTTCCATCAATACCTAGTTCATTGAGAGTTTTTAGCATGAAGGGCTGTTGAATTTTGTCAAAGGCCTTTTCTGCATCTATTGAGATAATGAAATGGTTTTTGTCTTTGGTTCTGTTTATATGCTGGATTACGTTTATTGATTTGCATATGTTGAACCATCCTTGCATCCCAGGGATGAAGCCAACTTGTTCATAGTGGATAAGCTTTTTGATGTGCTGCTGGATCTGGTTTGTCAGTATTTTATTGAGGATTTTTGCTTCGATGTTCATCAGGAATATTGGTCTAAAATTCTCTTTTTTGTTGTATCTCTGCCAGGCTTTGGTATCAGGATGATGTTGGCCTCATAAAATGAGTTCAGGAGGATTCCCTCTTTTTTTATTGATTGGAATAGTTTCAGAAGGAATGGTACCAGGTCTTCCTTGTACCTCTGGTAGAATTCAGCTATGAATCCATCTGGTCCTGGACTTTTTTTGGTTGGTAGGCTATTAATTATTGCCTCAATTTCAGATCCTGATATTGGTCTATTCAGGAAATCAGCTTCTTCCTGGTTTAGTCTTGGAAGAGTGTAAGTGTCCAGGAAATTATCCATTTCTTTTAGATTTTCTAGTTTATTTGCGTAGAGGTGTTTATAACATTCTCTGATGGTAGTTTGTATTTCTGTGGGGTCGGTGGTGATATCCCCTTTATCATTTTTTATTGTATCTATTTGATTCTTCTCTCTTTTCTTCTTTATTAGTCTTGCTAGCGGTCTATCAATTTTGTTGATCATTTCAAAAAAACAACTCCTGGATTCATTGATTTTTGGGAGGTTTTTTGTGTCTCTATCTCCTTCAGTTCTGCTCTGATCTTAGTTATTTCTTGCCTTCTGTTAGCTTTTGAATGTGTTTGCTCTTGCTTCTCTAGTGCTTTTAATTGTGATGTTAGAGTGTCAATTTTAGATCTTTCCAGCTTTCTCTTGTGTGCATTTAGTGCTATAAATTTCCGACTACACACTGCTTTAAATGTGTCCCAGAGATTCTGGTATGTTTTATCTTTGTTCTCATTGGTTTCAAAGAACATCTTTATTTCTGTCTTCATTTCGTTGTGTACCCAGTAGTCATTCAGGGGCATATTATTCAGTTTCCATGTAGTTGAGTGGTTTTGATTGAGTTTCTTAGTCTTGAGTTCTAGTTTGCTTGCACTGTGGTCTGAGAGACTGTTTGTTATAATTTCTGTTCTTGTACATTTGCTAAGGAGTGCTTTAGTTCCAATTATGTGGTCAATTTTGGAATAAGTGTGATGTGGTGCTGAGTAGAATGTATATTCTGTTGATTTGGGATGGAGAGTTCTGTAGATGTCTATTAGGTCTGCTTGCTGCAGAGATCAGTTCAATTCCTGGATATCCTTGTTAACTTTCTGTCTCGTTAATCTGTCTAATGTTGACAGTGGGGTGTTGAAGTCTCCCATTATTATTGTATGAGAGTCTAAGTCTCTTTGTAAGTCTCTAAGGACTTGCTTTATGAATCCAGGTGCTCCTGTATTGGGTGCATATATAGTTAGGATAGTTAGCTCTTCCTGTTGAATTGATCCCTTTACCATTATGTAATGGCCTTCTTTGTCTCTTTTGATCTTTGATGGTTTAAAGTCTGTTTTATCAGAGACTAGGATTGCAACCCCTGCTTTTTTTTGTTCTTCATTTGCTTGGTAGATCTTCCTCCATCCCTTTATTTTGAGCCTATGTATGTCTGCATGTGAGATGGGTCTCCTGAATACAGCAAACTGATGGGTCTTGACTCTTTATCCAGTTTGCCAGTCTCTGTCTTTTAATTGGAGCATTTAGTCCACTTACATTTAAGGTTAAGATTGTTATGTGTGAACTTGATCCTGCCATTATGATATTAACTGGTTATTTTGCTCGTTAGTTGATGCAGTTTCTTCCTAGCCTCGATGGTCTTTACATTTTGGCAAGTTTTTGCAATGGCTGGTACCGGTTGTTCCTTTCCATGTTGAGTGCTTCCTTCAGGGTCTCTTCTAAGGCAGGCCTGGTGGTGACAAAATCCATTAGCATTTTCTTATCTATAAAGGATTTTATTTCTCCTTCACTTATGAAACTTAGTTTGGCTGGATATGAAATTCTGTGTTTAAAATTCTTTTCTTTAATAGTGTTGAATATTGGCCCCCACTCTCTTCTGGCTTGTAGAGTTTCTGCCGAGAGATCTGCTGTTAGTCTGATGGGCTTCCCTTTGTGGGTAACCCGACCTTTTTCTCTGGCTGCCCATATGATTTTTTCCTTCATTTCAACTTTGATGAATCTGGCAATTATGTGTCTTGGAGTTGCTCTTCTCGAGGAGTATCTTTCTGAGGTTCTCTGTTTTTCCTGAATTTGAATGTTGGCCTGCCCTACTAGGTTGGGGAATTTCTCCCGGATGATATCCTGAAGAGTGTTTTCCAAGTTGGTTCCATTTTCCCCCTCACTTTCAGGCACTCCAATCAGACGTAGATTTGGTCTTTATACATAATCCCATACTTCTTGCAGGATTTCTTAATTTCTTTTTCTTCATTTTTCTTTAAATTTCTCTTTTCATTTCATTTCATTCATTTAATCCTCAATCGCTGATAATCTTTCTTCCAGTTGATTGAGTCGGTTACTGAAGCTTGTATATTTGTCACATATTTCTCGTGTCATGGTTTTCATCGCTGTCCATTTGTTTATGGCCTTCTCTGCATTAATTATTCTGGTTATCAATTCTTCCACTCTTTTTTTCAAGCTTTTTAGTTTCTTTGCACTGGGTACGTAATTCCTCCTTTAGCTCTGAGAAGTTTGATGGACTGAAGCCTTCTTCTCTCATCTCGTCAAAGTCATTCTCTGTCCAGCTTTGATCCATTGCTGGCATGAGCTGCGTTCCTTTGGAGGGGGAGATGCGCTCTTATTTTTTGAATTTACAGCTTTTCTGCCCTTTTTTCTCCCCATCTTTGTGGTTTCATCTGCCTCTGGTCTTTGATGAAGGTGACGTACTGACTGGAATTTGGTGTGGGTGTCCATCCTGTTTGTTAGTTTTCCTTCTAACAGTCAGGACTCTCAGCTGTAGGTCTGTTGGAGATTGCTTGAGGTCCACTCCAGACCCTGTTTGCCTGGGTTTCAGCAGCAGAGGCTGAAGAAGATAGAATACTGCTGAACTGCCAAAGTACCTGTCTGATTCTTGCTTTGGAAGCTTCCTCTCATGGGTGTACTCCACTGTGTGAGGTGCGGGGTGTCGGTCTTCCCCTAGTGGAGGATGTCTCCCAGTTAGGCTACTCAGGGGTCAGGGACCCACTTGAGCAGGCAGTCTGTCTGTTCTCAGATCTCAACCTCCGTGTTGGGAGATCCACTGCTCTCTTCAAAGCTGTCAGACAGTTGCTTGCCTCTGCAGATGTTTCTGCTGCTTTGTTGTTGTTGTTGTTGTTGTTGTTTAGCTGTGCCCTGTCCCCAGAGGTGGAGTCTACAGAGACTGGCAGGCCTCCTTGAGCTGCTGTGAGCTCCACTCAGTTCGATCTTCCCAGGGCTTTGTTTACATTCTTAGGCCTCAGCAATGGCGGTCGCACCTCCCCCAACCTCACTGCTGCCTTGTGGTTAGATTGCAGACTGCTGTGCTAGCAAGGAGAAGGCTCTCTGGGCATGGGACCCTCCTGGCCAGGTGTGGGATATAATCTCCTGGTGTGCCCATTTGCTTAAAGCACAGTATTGGGTGGGAGTTACCCGATTTTCCAGGTGTTTGTGTCTCTGTTCCCCTGGCTAGGAAAAGGGATTCCCTTCCCCCTTGCGCTTCCCAGGTGAGGCGATGCCTCGCCCTGCTTCAGCTCTCGCTGGTCGGGCTGCAGCAGATGACCAGCACTGATCGTCCGGCACTCCCCAGTGAGATGAACCCAATACCTCAGTTGATAATGCAGAAATCACCTGTCTTCTGTGTCACTTGCACTGTGAGCTGGAGACTGGAGCTGTTCCTACTCGGCTGTCTTGCTCCACCCACTGGAAAGCTTCACCCTGTTTCTGTCTGAAGATATTTCCGTTTTCACCATGAGCCTCAAAGTGCTAACGAATATCCCTTCGCAGACTAAACAAAAACAGTGTTAGAATACTGCTCAGTGAAAAGAGAAGTTGAACTGTGTGAGCGAAATTCACACGACCGAGAGAAATTTCACAGAAAGCTTCCTTCTGGTTTTTATCTCAGGGTATTTCTTTGAATGTATATGCTAAAGACTGTTCCCAAATGGCCTTTCTCAAGTTCCAAAGAAACTGTAATTTCAAACTGCTCAATCCAAAGAATGATTTAACTCTATGAGATGAATGCACACATCACAAAGCAGTTGCTCAAAAAGTTTCTCTCCAGCTTCCAATGGAAGACATTTCCTTGCTCACCACAGTCCCCTGGGAGCCACTTAATATCCATTCACAGATTCCTCAAAGACAGAGTTTCCAAACTGGGTAATGTAAAGTAAGCTTTAATTCTGTGAAATGAATACATGTATCAGAAAGCAGTTTCTTGGAACACTTCTTTCTGGGTTTTATTTGAGGAGAGTTCTCTTTTCACCATAGTCTTCCATGCGCTATGAAATATCTTGTTTTCAGTTTTACAGGAACAGTGTTGAAACATTGGCTTATGAGAAAAGAGGTATATCTCCCTGAGTGGAATGCACACATCACAAAGCAGTTTCTCACCAAGCTTCTCTCCAGTTTTTATCTGAAGTGATTTCCGTTTTCACCATAGGCCTCAAAGTGCTCCCGAATGTCCCTTTGTGAACCCGTCCTTGACGAAGTTTACAAACTGCATAATATAAAGAAAGTTTTATCTATGTGAGATGAATAAACATATCTATCACAAAGCAGTTTCCCAGAAAGCTTCTTTCCCGTTTTTGTCTGAGGATAATTCCTTTTTCACAATAGCTGTCTATATACTCCTGAATGTCCCTTGGTAGCTTATTCTCCAAAATGGATTCCCCAATCCTCTATGGGAAGAAAGGTATAACTCTGTGAGTGGAATGCACACGTCACAAAGCAGATCCTCTGAAAGCTACTATCTAGTCTCTATGTGAAGATATTTCCGTTTTCACCATAAGCCTCAAAGCGCTCCCGAATATCCCTTTGCAGACTAAACACAGTGGTAGAATACTGCTCAATGAAAAGAGAAGCTTAACTTGTGTGCAGAAATCACAGGACCGAGAGCAGTTTCACAGAAAGCTTCCTTCTTGTTTTCATCTGAGGATATTTCTTTCTCCATATTCCAAAGAGTGTTCCCAAATGTCCTTCCTGAGATGCCACAGAAAGAGTGATTTCAAACTGCTCAATCCAAAGAATGATATAAGTCTATGAGATGAATACACACATCACAAAGCAGTTGCTCAGAAAGCTTGTCTCCAGTTTTCATGGGAAGACATTTCCTTGCTCACCACAGGCCTCCAGGCTACCAATTAATATCCCTTCGCATATTCCTCAAAGACAGAGTTAGCACACGGGGCAAAGCAGAATACACTTTAAATTTTTGAAGTGAATGCACATATCAGAGAGCAGTTTCTTGGAACGTTTCTTTCTGGGTTTTACTTAAGGATAGTTCACTTTTCACCATAGTCTTCAATGTACTCCAAAATATCACTTTTTCGGTTTTGCAGGAACAGTGTTCAACCACTGCCTTATGAGTAAAGAGGTACAACTCACTGAGTGGAATGCAAACATCACAAAGCCGTTTCTCAGAAAGCTTCTGTCTCGTTTTTATCTGAAGATATCTCCTATTTCCCCACAACCCTGAATGTGCTCTCGAATGTTCCTTCTTGAATCTGTCCATGATGCAGTTTTAAAACTGTATAATAGAAAGAAAGTTTTATCTATGTGAGATGAATAGACATATCTATCACAAAGGAGCTTCATAGAAATCTTCTTTCCAGTTTTTGTCTGAGGACATTTCCTTTTCCACCATAGCCATCCATATACTCCTGAATGTCCCCTGGTAGCTTTTTATGCAAGTGGGATTCCCCAATCCTCTATGAGAAGAAAAGTACAACTTTCTGAGTGGAATGAACACATCACAAAGCAGATTCTCAGAAATCTTCTCTCCAACATCTATCTGAAGATACTTCCAATTTCATCGTAAGCCTCAATGCGCTGCTGAGTATCTCTTAGCTGACTAACCTAAAACAGTGTTAGAATACTGCTCAATGAAAACAAAAGTTTAACTGTGTGAGTGGACTTCAAATGACCCAGAACAGTTTCACAAAAAGTTTCCCTCAGGTTTTTATCGGAGGGTATTTCTTTTTCAGCATATTCTTAAGAGTGTTCCCAAATGTCCTGTCTCAGGTTCCACAGAAACAGTGATTTCAAACTGCTGAATCCAAAGAATGATTTAATTCTATGAGATGAATACACACATCACAAAGCAATTGCTCCGAAAGCTTCTCTCCAGGTTTCATCGGAACACGTTTCCTTTCTCACCACAAGCCTCCAGGCACCACTTAATATCCCTTTACAGATTCCTCAAAGACAGAGTTTCCAAACTGGGCAACATAGTGTAAGCTTTAACTCTAAAAAACGAATGCGCATGTCAGAGAGCAGTTTCTTGTAATGCTTCTTTCTGGATTTTATTTTCGGATTTTCACTTTTCATCATAGTCTTCAATGCGCTGCAAAATATCACTTTTTCAGTTTTACAGGAACAGTGTTCAAACACTGCCTTACGAGAAAAGAAGTATAATTCCCTGAGTGGAATGCACACATCACAAAGCAGTTTCTCAGAAAGCTTTTCTCCAATTTTTATCTGAAGATATCTCCTCTTTTCCCACAGGATGAATGTGCTCCCGAACGTCCCTTCTCGAATCCGTCCATGAAGCAGTTTCAAAACTGTGCCATTGAAAGAAAGTTTTATCTATGTGAGATGAATAGATATATCTATCACAAAGCAGTTTCACAGAAAGCTTCTTTCCAGTTTTTGTCTGAGGATATTTCCTTATCCACCATAGCCATCCATATACACCCGATTGTCCCCTGGTAGCTTTTTCTGCAAGCGGGATTCCCAAAGCCTCTATGAGAAGAAAAGTATTACTCTGTGAGTGGAATGAACGTGTCACAAAGCAACTCCTCAGAAATCACCTTTCCAGTATCTATCTGAAGTTATATCCGTTTTCACCATAAGCTTCAAAGCGCTTCCGAGTATCGATTAGCTGACTAATCTAAAACAGAGTTAGAATACTGTTCAATGAAAACAGAAGCTTAACTGTGTGAGTGGATTTCACGTGATGTAGAACAGTTTCACAGAAAGTTTCCTTCTGGTTTTTATCAGAGGGTATTACTTTTTCAGCATATTCTTAAGAGCATTCCAAAATGGTCTTTCTCAATTTCCACAGAAACACTGATTTCAAACTGCTCAATCCACAGAATGATTTAACTCTATGAGATGAATACACACATCACAAAGCAGTTGCTCCAAAAGCTTCTCTCCAGTTTTCATCGGAAGACGTTTACTTTCTCACCATAAGCCTCCGTGTGCCACTAAATATCCCTTCACAGATTCCTCAAACACAGAGTTTCCAAAACTGGGCAACATAGTGTAAGCTTTAACTCTGTGAAATGAATGCGCACGTCACAGAGCAGTTTCTTGGAACGCTTCTTTCTGGGTTTCATTTCAGGATAATTCACTTTTTGCCCTAGTCTTCAATGCGCTCCAAAATATCACTTTTTCAGTTTTACAGGAACAGTGTTCAAACACTGCCTTATGAGAAGTGCGGTATAGCTCCCTGAATGGAATGTGGAATGCACACATCACAAAGCAGTTTCCCCGAAAGCTTCTCTCCAGTTTTTATCTGAAGATATCTCCTATTTCCCCAAAGGCCTGAATGTGCTCCCGAATGTCCCTTCGTGAATCCGTCCATGATGCAGTTTCATAAGTGTGAAATAGAAAGAAAGTTTTATCTATCTGAGTTGAATAGACATATCTATCACAAAGCAGTTTCAGAGAAAGCTTCTTTCCAATTTTAGTCTGAGGATACCTCCATTTTCACCATAGCCATCCATATACTCCCGAATGTCCCCGGTAACTTTTTCTCCAAACAGGATCCGCTATCCTCTGTGAGAAGAAAAGTATAACTCTGTGAGTGGAGTGCAAACGTCACAAAGCAGCTCCTCGGAAATTTCTCTCCAGGATCTCTCTGAAGATGTTTCCGTTTTCATCATAAACCTCAGAGTGCTCCCAAGGATCCCTTAGCTGACTAACCTAAAACAGTGTTAGAATACTGCTCAAAGAAAACAAAATGTTATCTATGTGAGTGGACTTCATGTGACTTAGAGCAGTTTCACAGAAAGTTTCCTTCTGTTTTTTATTGGAGGGTATGTCTATTTCAGCATATTCTAAAGAGCGTTCCCAAAAGTCCTTTCTCTGGTTCCACAGAAGCAGTGATTTCAAACTGCTAAATGCAAACAATGATTTAGCTCCATGAAATGAATACACACATCACAAAGTAGTTTCCCCGAAAGCTCTCTCTACAGTTTTCACCGGAAGACATTTCGTTTCTCACCACATACCTCTGTGTGCCACTTTATATCCCGTCACAGGTTCCTTAAAGACAGAATTTCCTAACTGGGAAAGGTAGTGTAAGCTTTAACTCTCTGAAATGAATACACAAGTCAGACAGCCATTTCGTGCAATGCTTGTTTCTAGATTTTATTTCCGGATTTTCACTTTTCACTATAGTCTTCAATGTGCTGCAATATATCACTTTTTCAGTTTTACAGGAAGAGTGTTCAAACCTGCCTTATGAGAAAAGAGTTATAACTCCCTGAGTGGAATGCACACATCACAAAGCAGTTTCTCAGAAAACTTCTCTCGAGTTTTTATGTGAAGATATCTCCTATTTCCCCACTGGCCTGAATGTGCTCCCGTATGTCCCTTCACAGATCCGTCCATGATGCAGTTTCAAAACTGCGTAATAGAAAAAAAGTTTTATCTATGTGAGATGAATAGACATATCTATCACAAAGCAGTTTCACAGAAAGCTTCTTTCCACTTTTTGTCTCTGGGTATTTCCTTTTTCACCATAGCCATCCATATACTCCTGAATTCCCCTTTTAGCTTTTTCTTTAAACGGGATTCCCCAATCCTCTCTGAGAAGGAAAGTATAACTCTGTGAGTGGAATGCACACATCACAAAGCAGCTCTTCGGAGATCTTCTCTCCGGTATCTATCTGAAGATATTTCCTTTTTCACCGTAAGCCTCAGAGTGTTCCGGAGCATTCCTTAGCTGACTAAACAAAAGCAGTGTTAGAATACTGCTCAATGAAAACAGAACCTTAACTGTGAGAGAGGACATCGCGTGACCTAGGACAGTTTCGCAGAAAGTTTCCTTCTGGTATTTTTCGAAGTATATTTCTATTTCAACATATTCCCAAATGGCCTTTCTCAGGTTCCACAGAAACAGTGATTTGAATCTGCTCAATCCAAAGAATGATTTAATTCTATGAGATGAATACACACATCACAAAGCAATTGTTCTGAAATAATCTCTCCAGTTTTCATTGGAAGACGTTTACTTTCTCACCACAAGGCTCTGGGCGCCACTTAATATCCCTTCACAGATTACTCAAAGACAGAGTTTCCAAACTGGGCAATGTAGTGTAAGGTTTAACTCTGAAATGAATGCACACGTCAGAGAGCAGTTTCTTGGAACGCTTCTTTCTGAGTTTTATATCAGGATAATTCACTTTTTGCCATACTCTTCAATGTGCTGCAAAATATCACTTTTTCAGTTTTACAAGAACAGTGTTCAAACACTGCCTTATGAGAAAAGTGCTATAACTCCCTGAGTGGAATGCACACATCACACAGCAGTTTCATAGAAAACTTCTCTCCAGTTTTTATCTGGAGATATTTCCTGTTTCCAAAGAGGACTGAATGTGCTCTCAAATGTCCCTTCACGAATCCATTCATGACGCAGTTTCCAAACTGCGTAATAGAAAGAACGTTTTATCTATGTGAGATGAATAAACATATCTATCACAAAGCAGTTTCATGGAAGGCTTGTTTCCAGTTTTTGTCTGAGGATACTTCCTTTTTCAAAATAGAAGTCCATATACTCCCGAATGTCCCCTGGTAACGTATTCTTAAAAACGGGATTCCTCCACCCTCTATGAGAAGAAAGGTATAACTCTGTGAGTGAAATGTACACGTCACAAAGCAGCTCCATGGAACTCTTCTCTCCAGTATCTATCTGAAGATATTTCCGTTTTCACTGTAAGCCTCAAAGCACTAATGAGTATCCCTTAGCTGACTAACCTAAAACAAAGTTAGAATACTGCTCAATGAAAACAGAAGCTTAACTGTGCAAGTGAAATTCATGTGACCTAGAACAGTTTCACAAAATTTTCCCTCTGGTTTTTATCGGAGGGTATTACTTTTTCTTTATATTTCTGAGAGCTTTCCCAAATGTCCTTTCTCAGGTTCCAGTGATTTCAAACTGCTCAATCCAAAGAATGATTTAACTCTATGAGATGAATACACACAACTCAAAGCAGTTGCTCTGAAAGATTCTCCCCAGTTTTATTCGGAAGATGTTTTCTTTCTCCCAACAAGCCTCCGGGCGCCACTTAACATCCCTTCACAGATTCCTAAACTACAGAGTTTCCAAACTGGGCAATGTAGTGTAAGCTTTAACTCTCCGAAATGAATGCACAAGTCAGACAGGAGTTTCTTGGAACACTTCTTTCTGGGTTTTATTCCCGGATATTTAACTTTTTGCCATAGTTTTCAATGCACTGCAAAATATCACTTTTTCATTTTTACAGGAACAGTTTTCAAAGACTGCCATACGAGAAAATAGGCATAACTCCCTGAGTGGAATGCACGCATCACAAAGTTGTGTCTCAGAAAGCTACTCTCCAGTTTTTATCTGAAGATATTTCCTACTTCCCCACAGGCCTGAATGTGCTCCCGAATGTCTCTTTGCGAATCTGTCCATGACACAGTTTCAAAACAGCGTAATAGAAAGAAGGTTTTATCTATGTGAGATGAATAGACATATCTATCACAAAGCAGTTTCACAGAAAGCTTCTTTCCAGTTTTTGTCTGAGGAGATTTCCTTTTTCACCATAGCCGTCCATTTACTCCCGATTGTCCCCTGGTAGCTTCTTCTCCAAAAAGGATTCTCCAATCGTCTATGAGAAAAGAAGTATAACTCTTTGAGTTGAATGCAAAAGTCACAAAACAGCTCCTCGGAAATCTTCTCTCCAATTTCTATCTGAAGATATTTCCGTTTTCACCATAAGCCTCAAAGCGCTCCCGAGTATCCCTTAGCTGACTAACCTAAAATAGTGTTAAAATACTGCTCAATGAAAACAGACGCTTAGCTGTGCGAGTAGAATGCATGTGTAATAGAGCAGATGCACAGAAAGTTTCCTTCTGGTTTTTATCGGAGGGTATTTCTTTTTCAGCATATTCTTAAGAGTGTTCCTAAAAGTCCTCTCCCAGGTTCCACAGAAAGAGTGATTAGAAACTGCTCAATCCAAAGAATGATTAAACTCTATGAGATGAATACACATATCACAAAGCAGTTGCTCCAAAAGCTTCTCTCCAGTTTTCATCAGAAGACATTTCCTTTCTCACTACAAGCCTCCAGGCACCACTTAATATCCCTTCAGAGATTCCTTAAAGATAGAGTTTCCAAACTGGGCTATGTAGTGTAAGCTTTAAGTCTCTGAAATGAATGTACACGTCTGAGAGCAGTTTCTTGGAATGTTTCTTTCTGGGTTTTATTTCAGGATATTTCACTTTTCGTCATAGTCATCAATGCACTGCAAAATATCACTTTTTCAGTTTTACAGGAACAGTGTTCAAACACTGCCTTATGAGAAAAGAGGTATAACTTCCTGAGTGGAATTCACACATCAAAATACAGTTTATCAGGAAGCTTCTCATCTGTTTTTATATGAAGATATGTACTATATCCCCACAGGCTTGAATGTGCTCCTGAAGGTCCCTAACTGTGTAATAGAAAGAAAGATTTATCTATGTGAGATGAATAGATATATTTATCACAAAGCAGTTTCACAGAAAGCTTCTTTCCAGTTTCCATCTGAGAATATTTCCTATTTCACCATAGCCGATCATATACTCCCTAATGTCCCCTAGTAACTTTTTCTCCAGACGAGATTCCCCAATCCTCTATGAGAAGAAAAGTGTAACTCTGTGATTGGAATGCACATGTCACAAAGCAGATTCTCAGAAATATTCTCTCTAGTGTCTATCTGAAGACTTTTCCATTTTCACTGTAAGCCTCAAAGCGTTCCCAAGTTTTTCTTGGCAGAATGACCTAAAACAGTGTGAGAATACTGCTCTATGAAAACAGAATCTTAACTGTGCAAAGTGGACTTCATGTGGCCTAGAGTAGTTTCACAGAAAGTTTCCTTCTGGTTTTTATTAGAGGGTATTTCTTGTTCAGCATATACTTAAGAGTGTTCCCAAATGTCCTTTCTCAGGTTCCATAGAAACAGTGATTTCAAAGTGCTCAATAAAAAGAATGATTTAACTCTCCGAGATGAATACACACGTCACAATGTAGTTGCTCCAAAAGATTCTCTCCAGTTTTCATCCGAATAGGTTTCCTTTCTCACCACACACCTCCGTGCAAAACTTAATATCCCCTCAGAGATTCCTCAAAGACAGACTTTCCAAACTGGGCAATGTAGTGTAAGCTTTAACTCCCTGAAATGAATGCATATGTCAGAGAACAGTTTCGTGCAATGCTTCCATATGGGTGTAATTTCCGAATTTTCACTTTCTGCCATAGTCTTCAATGCACTGCAAAATATCACTTTTTCAGTTTTACACTTTTTCAGTTCAGTTTGAACAGTGTTCAAACACTGCCTTATTTGAAAGAGGTATAAGTCCCTGAGTGGAATGCACACATCACAAAGCAGTTTCTCAGAAAGCTTCTCTCCAGTTTTTAGCTGAAGATATTACCAATTTCCCCACAGGCCTGAATGTGCTCTCGAATGTCCCTTCGCGAATCTGACCATGACGCATTTTCAAAACTGCGTAATAGAAAGTTTTATCTATGTGAGATGAATAGACATATCTATCACAAAGCATTTTCAGAGAAAGCTTCTTTCCAGTTTTGTCTGAGGATACTTACTTTTTCACCATAGACGTCCATATACTCCTGAATGTCCTCTGGTAGCATTTTCTTAAAAACGGGATTCCTGAATCCTCTATGAGAAGAAAGGTATAACTCTGTGAACGGAATGAACATGTCACAAAGGAGCTCCACGGGAATCTTCTCTCCAGTATCTATCTGAAGATATATCCGTTTACACCATAAGCCTCAAAGAGCTCCCCAGTATCCCTTAGCTGACTAACATGAAACAGTGTTAGAATACTGCTGAATGAAAACAGAAGCTTAACTGTGTGTGTGGAATTCGCATGACCTAGGGCAGTTTCACAGAATGTTTCCAAGTTTCCTTCTGGTTTTTATAGGAGGACATTACTTTTTTAGCATATTCTTAAGAGTGTTCCCAAATGTCCTTTATGAGGGGCCACAGAAGCACTGATTTCAAACTGCTCAATCCAAGAATGATTTAACTCTATCAGATGAAGACACACATCACAAAGCAGTTGCTCTGGAATCTTCTCTCCACTTTTCATCAGAACATGTTTCCTTTCTCACCAGAAGACTCCGGGCACCACTCAGTATCCCTTCCCAGATTCCTCAAAGACATAGTTTCCAAAGTGATCAACGTAGTGTAAGCTTTAACTCTCTGAAATGAATGCACACTTCTGAGAACAGTTTCTTGATATGCTTCTTTCAGGGTTTTATTTCAGGATATTTCACTTTTCGCCATAGTCTTCAATGCACTGCAAATATCACTTTTCCTGTTTTACAGGAACATTATACAAACACTGCCTCATGAGAAAAGAAGTATAACATCCTGAAGGGAATGAACACATCAGAAAGCAGTTTCTCAGAATGTTTCTCTCCAGTTTTTATCTGGAGATATTTGCTATTTCCCCACAGTTTTGAGTGTGCCCTCAAATGTACCTTCGCAAATCCGTCCATAAAGCTATTTCAAAACTGTGTAATAGAAAGAAAGGTTTTCTATGTGAGATGAATAGACATATCTATCACAAAGTAGTTTCACAGAAAGCTTCCTTCCAGTTTTTGTCTGAGAATACTTCCTTTTTCACCATAGCCATCCATATACTCCCGAATGGCCCCGGTAGACTTTTCCCCAAAAGGGATTCCCCAATCCTCTATGAGAAGAAAGGTATAACTCTTTGAGTGGAATGCACACATCACAAAGCAGCTTCTCAGAAATCTTCTCTCCAGTATCTATCTGAAGATATTTCTATCTTCACCATAAGCCTCAAACTGCTCCCGAGTATCCCTTAGCTGACTAACCTAAAACAGTGTTAGAATACTTCTCAATGAAAACAGAAGCTTAACTGTGTGAGTGGACTTCACTTGACACTGAGCAGATACACAGAAAATTTCCTTCTGGTTTTTATCAGAGGGTATTACTTTTTCAGCATATTCTTAAGAGCGTTCCCAAATGGCCTTTCTCAGGTTCCACAGAAACAGTGATTTCAAACTGCTCAATCTAAAGAATGATTTAACTCTATGAGATGAATACACACATCACTAAGTAGTTGCTCCGAAAGCTTCTCTCCAGTTTTCATCAGAAGACGTTTCCTTTCTCACCACAAGCCTCAGGGTGCCACTTAATATTCCTTCACAGATTCCTCAAAGACAGAGTTTCCAAACTGGGCAACGTAGTGAAAGCTTTAACGCTCTGAAATAAATGCACACGTAAGAGAGCAGTTTCTCGGAATGCTTCTTTCTGCGTTTTATTTCAGCATATTTCACTTTTCGCCATAGTCTTCAAAGCGCTGGTAAATATCACTTTTTCACTTTTACAGAAACAGTGTTCAAACACTGCGTTATGAGAAAAGAGGTATAATTCCCTGAGTGGAATGCACACATCACAAAGCAGTTTCTCAGAACGCTTCTCTCCAGTTTTAATCTGAAGATATCTCCTATTTCCCCACAGGCCTGAATGTGCTCCCGAAAGTCCCTTCTCGAATCCGTCCATGAAGCAGTTTCAAAACTGTGCCACAGAAAGAACGTTTTATCTTTGTGATGTGAATAGACATATCTATCACAAAGCAGTTTCACAGAAAGCTTCTTTTCAGTTTTTTCTGAGGATACTTCCTTATCCACCATAGCCATCCATATACTCCTGAATATCCCCTGGTAGCTTTTTCTGCAAGCAGGATTCTCCAATCTTCTATGAGAAGAAAAGTATTTCTGTGAGTGGTATGAACACGTCACAAAGGACCTACTTGGAATTCTTCTCTCCACTATCTATGTGAAGATATTTCCGTTTTCACCGTAAGCTTCAAAGTGCTCCTGAGTATCCCTTAGCTGACCACCCTAAAACAAAGTTAGAATACTGCTAAATGAAAACAGAAGCTTAACTGTGCAAGTGGGCTTCACTTCACCTAGAACAGTTTCAAAGAAAATTTCCTTCTGGTTTTTATCAGACGGTATTCCATTTTCAGCATACTCTTAAGAGAGTTCCCAAATCTCCTTTCTCAAGTTCCACAGAAACACTGATTTCAAACTGCTCAATTCACAAAATGATTTAACTCTATGTGATGAATACACACATCACAAAGCAGTAGCTCCGAGAGCTTCTCTCCAGTTTTCATTGGAAGACGTTTCCTTTCTCACCACAAGCCTCCATGTGCCACTAAATATCCCTTCACAGATTCCTCAAACACAGAGTTTCCAAACTGGGCAACGTAGTGTAAGCTTTAACTCTCTGAAATAAATGCACACTTCAGAGAGCAGTTTCTTGGAACGCTTCTTTCTGGGTTTTATTTCCGGATATTTCACTCTTTGCCATAGTCTTCAATGTGCTACAAAATACCACTTTTTCAGTTTTACAGAAACAGTCTTCAAAAACTGACTTATGAGAAAATAGGTGTAATTTCCTGAGGGGAATGTACACATCACAAAGCAGTTTCTCAGAAAGCTGCTCTCCAGTTTTTAGCTGAAGATATTTCCTATATCCCCAGAGGCCTGAATGTGCTCCCCAATCTCCCTTCACAAATCTATCCATGAGGCAGTCTCAAAACTGCATAATAGAAAGAAAGTTTTATCTGTACAAGATGAATAGACATATCTATCACAAAGCATTTTCACAGAAAGCTTCTTTCCAGTTTTTGTCTGACGATATTTCCTTTTCCACCATAGCCGTCGAAGTACTGTTGAATGTCCCATGGTAGCTTTTTCTCCAAAAGGGATTCCCCAAACCTCTATGAGAAGAAAAGTATAACTCTGAGTGGAATGCACACATCACAAAGCAGCTCCTCAGAAATATTCCCTCCAGTTTCTATCTGAAGATATTTCCGTTTTCAACATAAACCTCAAAGCACTCCAGAGTATCCCTTAGCGGGCTAAACTAAAGCAGTGTTAGAATACTGCTCAATGAAAACGGAAGCTTAACTGTGCGAATGGCATTCACATGACACAGAGCACTTTCACAGAAAGCGTCCTTCCGCTTTTTATTGGAGGGTATTTCTTTTTCAGCACATTCTTAAGAGCGTTCTCAAATGTCCTTTCTCAGGTTCCACAGAAAGAGTGATTTCAAACTGCTCAATCCAAGGAATGATTTAACTCTATGAGATGAATCCACACATCACAAAGCAGTTACTCAGAAAACATCTCTCCAATTTTCAACGGAAGACATTTCCTTACTCACCACAGTACCCAGTCGCCACTTAATATCCTTTCACAGAATCTTCAAAGACAGACTTTTCAAACTGGGAAATGTAGAGTAAGCTTTAACTCTCTGAACTTAATGCACTCGTCAGAGAGCAGTTTCTTGGAACACTTCTTTCTGGGTTTTATTTCAGGATCTTTCACTTTTCTCCATAGTCTTCCATGCACTCTGAAATATTACTTTTTTGGTTTTATAGGAACAGAGTTCAAACACTGCATTATGAGACAAGAGGTATAACTCCCTGAGTGGAATGCACACATCACAAAGCAGTTTCTCAGAAAGCTTCTATCCACTTTTCATCTGACGATATCTCCTTTTTCACCATAGGCCTGAATATGCTCCCGAACGCTCCTTCGCAGATCCGTCCATGACAGAGTTTCCAAACTGCGTAATATAAGGAAAGTTTTATCTATGTGAGATGAATAAACATATCTATCACAAAGCAGTTTCACAGAAATCTTCTTTCCAGTTTTTGTCTGAGGATATTTCCTTTTCCACCATAGCCATTCCTATAGTCCCAAATGTCCCTTGGTAGCTTTTTCTCCAAAAGGCATTCCCCAAAACTCTATGAGAAGAAAGGTATAATTCTGTGAGTGAAATGCACACGTCACAAAGCAGTTCCTCAGAAGCTTCTCTGCAGTTTCTATCTGATCATATTTCTTTTCTCACTGTAAGACTCAAAGCATTTCCGAATATCCCTTTGCACACTAAAGATAAACAGTTGTAGAAAACACTTCAATGAAAAGGGAAGCTTAACTGAGTGAGAGGAATTCACACAACACATAGCAATTTCACAGAAAGCTTCCTTCTGGTTTTCATCCAGGATATTTCTTTCTGCATATTCCAAGGAGCGATCCCAAATGGCCTTTCTGAGATACCACAGAAACAGTTATTTCAAACTGCTCAATCCAAGGAATGGTTTAACTCTATGAGATGAATACACACATCACAAAGCAGTTGCTCAGAATGATTCTCTGCAGTTATCATGGGAAAACATTTCCTTGCTCACCACAGGCCTCTGGGGCACCACTGAATATCCCTTCACATATTCCTCAAAGACACAGTTTGCAAACTGGGCAATGTGGAGTACGCTTTAATTCTGTGAAGTGAATGCACATATCAGAGAGCAGTTTCTTGGAACGCATCTTTCTGGGTTTTATTTGAAGATAGTTCACTCTTCACCATAGTCTTCAATGCACAGCAAAATATCACATTTTCAGTTTTACAGGAACAGTGTTGAAACATTGCCTTATGAGAAAAGAGGTAAAACTCCCTGAGTGGAATGCACACATCACAAAGCAGTTTCTCAGAAAGATTCTATCCCGTTTTATCTGGAGATATTTCCTCTTTCCCCACAGGCCTGAATGTACTACTGAATGTCCCTTTGCAAATCTGTCTATGACGCAGTTTCAAAACTGCATAATAGAAAGTTTTATCTATGTGAAATGAATAGACATATCTATCACAAAGCAATTTCACAGAAAGCTTCTTTCCAGTTTTTGTCTGAGGATACTTCCTTTTTCACCATAGCCGTATATATACTCCCGAATGTCTCCTGGTAGCGTTTTCTTCAAATGGGATTCCCCAATCCTCTATCAGAAGAAAGATATAACTCTGTGAGTGAAATACCCACGTCACAAAGCAGTTCCTCGGAAATCTTCTCTCAAGTATATATCTGATGATATTTCCGTTTTCACTGTAAGCCTCAAAGTGCTCCGAAGTATCCCTTAGCTGAATAACCTAAAACAGAGTTAGAATAGTGCTCAATGTAAACAGAAGATTAACTGTGTGAGTGTACTTCACGGGACCCAGAGCAGTTTCACAGAAAGTTTCCTTCTGGTTTCTACCGGAGGTGATTCCTTTTTCAGCATATTCTTAAAAGCGTCCCCAAATATCCTTTCTCAGGTTACACAAAAACAATGCTTTCAAACTGCTCTATTCAAAGAATGATGTAACTCTATGAGATGAATACACACATCACAAAGCAGTTGCTCCGAAATCTTCTGTCCAGTTGTCATTGGAAGGCGTTTCCTTTCTCACCAGAAACGTCCGTGCACCACTTTATATCCCATCACAGATTCCTCAAAGACAGAATTTCATAACTGGACAAAGTAGTGTAAGCTTTAACTCTCTGAAATGAATACACACATGAGAGAGCTGTTTCGTGTAACGTTTCTTTCTGGATTTTCACTTTACACTGTAGTCTTAAATGCGCTGCAAAATTTCCCTTTATCAGTTTTACAGGAACAGTGTTCAAACACTGTCTTATGAGAGAAGAGGTATACCTCCCTGAGTGGAATGCACACATCACAAAGCAGTTTCTCAGAAAGCTCCTCTCCAGTGTTTATCTGAAGATATGTGCTATTTCCCCACAGGCCTAAATGTGCTCCTGAATGTCCTTTCGTGAATCTGTCCATGATGTGGTTTCAAAACTGCCTAATAGAAAGAACGTTTTATCTATGTGAGATGAATAGACATATCTATCACAAAGCAGTTTCAAACAAAGCTTCTTTCCGCTTTTTGTCTGAGGATATTTACTTTTTCACAACAGCCATCCATATACCCCGAATGTCCCCTGGTAGCTTTTTCTCCAAACGAGATTCCCCAATCCTCTATGAGAAGAAACGTGTAACTCTGTGAGAGGAATACCCACGTCACAAAGCAGCTCCTCGGAAATCTTTTCTCCAGTATATATCTGAAGATATTTCAGTTTTCACGGAAGCCTCAAAGTGCTCCAGAGTATCCCTTAGCTGACTAACCTAAAACAGTGTTAGAATACTGCTCAATGAATACAGAAGCTTTACTGTGCGAGTGGAATTCACGTGACCTAGAGCAGTTTCACAGAAAGTTTCCTTCTGGTTGTTATTGGAGGGTATTTCTTTTTCAATATATTCTTAAGAGCGTTCCCAAATGTCCTTTCTCAGGTTCCACAGAAACAGTGATTTCAAACTGCTTAATCCAAAGAATGATTTAACTCTATGAGATGAATACACACATCACAAAGCAGATGCTCCAAAAGCTTCTCTGCAGTTTTCATCGGAAGACTTATCCTGTCTCACCACAAGCCTCCGGGCACCACTTAATATCCCTTCACAGATTCCTCGAGGGCAGAGTATCCAAACTGGGCAACGCAGTGTAAGCTTTAACGCTCTGAAATGAATGCACACGTCGGAGAGCAGTTTCCTAGAATGCTTCTTTCTGGGATTTATTTCAGGATATTTCATTTTTCACCACAGTCTTCAATGCGCAGCAAAATATCACTTTTCAGTTTTACAGGAACTGTGTTCCAACATTGCCTTACAAGAAAAGAGGTGTAAATTCCTCAGTGGAATGCACACATCACAAAGCAGTGTCTGAGAAAGCTTCTCTCCAGTTTTTCTCTGAAGGTACCTCCTTTTCCCCACAGGCTTGAATAGGCTCCCGAATGTCCCTTCGCGAACATGTCCATGACGCAGTTTCAAAATTGCGTAATAGAAAGAAAGTTTTATGTATATGAGATGAATAGACATATCTATCACAAAGTAGTGTCACAGAAAGCTTCTTTCCACTTTTGGTCTGAGGATATTTCCTTTTTCACCATAGCCGTCCATATACTCTTGAATGTGCCCTGGTAGTGTTTCCTCCTACACGGAATTCCCCAATCCTCTAAGAGAAAAAAAGTATAACTCTGTGAGTGGAATGCACAAATCACAAAACAGCTCCACAGAATTCTTCTCTCCAGTATGTATCTGATGATATTTCCATTTTCACCGTAAGCCTCAATGCATTCCCTATTATCTCTTAGCTGACTAGCCTAAAACAGTATTAGAATACTGCTCAATGTACAGAGAAGCTTAACTGTGTAAGTGGACTTCATGTGACCTACAGCAATTTCTCAGAGAGTTTCCTTCTGGTTTTTATTGGAGGGTATTTCTTTTTCAGCGTATTCTTAAGAGCGTTCCCAAATGTCCTTTCTCAGGTTCCACAGAAACAGTGATGTCAAAGTGCTCAATCCAAAGAATGATTTAACTCTATGAAATGAATACACACATCACAAAGCCATTGCTCCAAAATCTTCTCTCCAGTTTTCATTGGAAGACGTTTCCTTTTTCACAATAAGCCTCCAGGCGCCAGTTAATATCAATTCACAGTTTCCTCAAAGACAGAATTTCCAAACTGGGCAACGTAGTGTAAACTTTAACTCTCTGAAACGAATGCACACGTCAGAAAGCAGTTTCTTGGAACGCTTTTTTCTGGCTTTTATTTCAGATATTTCAATTTTTGCCATAGTCTTCAATGTGCTGCAAATTATCACTTTTTCGGTTTTACAGGAACAGTGTTAAAACCAGCCTTATGAGAAAAGATTTATACCTCCCTGAGTGGAATGCACACATCACAAACCAGTTGCTCAGAAAGATTCTCTCCAGTTTTTATCTGAAGAAATCTCCTATTACCCCACATTCCTGAATGTGCTTCCCAATGTCTGTTCGTGATTCCGACTGTGACACAGTTTCAAAACTGCTTAATAGAAAGAAAGTTTTATCTATGTGAGATAAATAGACATATCTATCACAAAGCAGTTTCACAGAAAGCTTCTTTCCAGTTTTTGTCTGTAGATATTTCCTTTTTCTCCATAGTCATGCATATACTCCCGAATGTCTCCAGGTAGCATCTACTCCAAATGGGATTCCCCAATACTCTATGAGAATATAAGTATAACTCTGTGAGTGGAATGCACACGTCACAAAGCAGCTCCTCGGAAATCTTCTCTGCAGTATCTATCTGAATGTATTTCTGTTTTCACCGTAAGCCTTAAAGCGCTCTCGAGTATTCCATAGCTTATTAACCTAAAACACTTAGAATACTGCTCCATGAAAACAGAGGCTTAACTCTGTGCGTGGACTTCACGTGACCTTGAGCAGTTTCACAGAAATTTCCTTCTGTTTTTTATCAGAGGGTATTTCTTTTTCAGCATATTCTTAAGAACGTTCCCAAATGGCCTTTCTCAGGTTCCACAGAAACAGTGATTTCAAACTGCTCAATCCAAAGAATTATTTAACTCTATGAAATGAATACAAACATCACAAAGCAGTAGCTCCAAAACTTCTCTCCAGTTTTCATTGGAAGACGTTTCCTTTCTCACCACCTGCCTCTAGGCGCCACTGAATATCCCTTCACGTATTCCTCAAAGACAGAGTTTCTAAACTAGGCAATGTAGTGTAAGCTTTAACTCTCTGAAATGAATGTACAGGTCAGAGAGCAGTTTCTTGCAATGCTTCTTTCTAGATTTTATTTCCAGATTTTCACTTTTCACCATAGTCTTCATTGCGTGGCAAAATATCACTTTTTCAGCTTTACAGGAAAGGTGTTCAAACCTGCCGTATGAGAAAAGAGTTATAACTTCTTGAGTGGAATGCACACATCACCAAGCAGTTTCTCAGAAAACTCCTCTCCAGTTTTTGTCGAAAGATATCTCCTATTTCCCCACATGCCTGAATGTGCTCCCGTATGTCCCTTAATGAATCGTTCCATGAAGCAGTTTCAAAACAGCATAATAGAAAGAGAGTTTTATCTTTGTGAGATGAATAGACATACGTATCAAAAAGCAGTTTCACATAAAGCTTCTTTTCAGCTTTTGTCTGAGGGTATTTTCTATTTCTTCATAGTCGTCCATATACCCCTGAATGTCCCCTGGTAGCTTTTTCTCCAAAAGAGATTCCCCAATCCTCCATGAGAGGAAAAGTATAACTCTGTGAGTGGAATGAACACGTCACAAAGCAGCTCCTCGGATATCTTCTCTCCAGTATCTATCTGAAGATATTTCCATTTTCACTATAAGAATCAGAGCACTCCCGAGTATCCCATGGCTGACTAACCTAAAACAGTGTTAGAATACTACTCAATGAAAACAGAAGGTTAACTGTGTGAGTGGACTTCATGTGACCTAGAGTAGATTCACAGAAAGTTTTCTTCTGTTTTATATCAGAGAGTATTTCTTTTTCAGCATATTCTTAAGAGTGTTCCCAAATGTCCTTTCTCAGGTTACACAGAAACAGTGATTTCAAACAGCTCAATGAAAGAATGATTTAACTCTATGAGATGAATACACACATCACAAAGCAGTTGCTCCAAAAGCTTCTTTCCAGTTTTCATCGGAACATTTACTTTCTCGCCACAAGCCTCCGGGTGCCACTTAATATACTTTGCAAGATTCCTCAAAGACAGAGTTTACAAATTGAGCAACGTAGTGAAAGCTGTAACTCTCAGAAATGAATGCACACGTCAGAGAGCAGTTTCTTTGAAGGCTTCTTTCTGGGTTTTATTTCAGGCTATTTCATTTTTTTGCCATAGTCTTCAATGTGTTGCAAAATATCACTTTTTCAGTTTTACAGAAACAGTGTTCAAACACTGCCTTATGAGAAAAGAGGCATAACACTCTGAGTGGAATACACATATTCACAAAGTAGTTTCTCAGAGAGCTTCTCTCCCGTTTTTATCTGAATTTATTTCCTATTTACCCACAGGCCTGAATGTGCTCACGAATCACCCTCCGTGAATCCATCCATGATGCAATTTCAACATTGCATAATAGAAAGGAAGATTTATCTATGTGAGATGAATAGACATATCAATCACAAAGCAGTGTCACAGAAAGCTTCTTTCCACTTTTTGTCTGAGGATATTTTCTTTTTCACCATAGCCGTCCATATACTACCAAATGTCCCCTGGTAGCTTTTTCTCCAAACGGGATTCCCCAATCCTCTATGAGAAGAAAAGTAAAACTCTGTGAGTGGAATGCACACGTGAGAAAGCAATTCCTCGGAAATCTTCTCTCCAGTATCTATCTGAAGATATTTCCATTTTCACCAAAACCTCAAAGCCCTCCCGAGTATCCCTTAGCTGACTAAATTAAAATACTGTTAGAATATTGCTCAATGAAAACAGAAGCTTAACATTGAGATTGGAAGTCATGTAACTAGAGCAGTTTCACAGAAAGCTTCCTTCTGGTTTTTATCGGAGGTTATTTCTTTTTCTGCATATTCTTTTTTTTTTTTTTTTTTTTTTGAGATGGAGTCTGGCTCTGTCGCCCAGGCTGGAGTACTGTGGCCGGATCTCAGCTCACTGCAAGCTCTGCCTCCTGGGTTTACGCCATTCTCCTGCCTCAGCCTCCCAAGTAGCTGGGACTACAGGTGCCCGCCACCTTGCCCGGCTAGTTTTTTTGTATTTTTTAGTAGAGACGGGGTTTCACCGTGTTCGCCAGGATGGTTTCGATCTCCTGACCTCGTGATCCGCCCGTCTCGGCCTCCCAAAGTGCTGGGATTACAGGCTTGAGCCACCACACCCGGTCCTGCATATTCTTAAGAGCATTCCCAAATGACCTTTCTCAGGTTCCACAGAAACAGTGATTTCAAACTGCTCAATCCAAAGGATGATTTAACTCTATGAAATGAATATACACATCACAAAGCTGTTGCTCAGAATCCTTCTCTCCAGTTTTCATTGGAAGACGTTTCCTTTCTCACCACAAGCCTCTGGGTACCAATTAATATCCCTTCACAGATTCCTCAAAGTCAGAGTTTCCAACCTGGGCAACGTAGTGTAAGCTTTAACTCTCTGATACAAATGCACACGTAAGAGAGCAGTTTCTTGGAATCCTTCTTTCTGGGTTTTATTTCAGGATGTTTCACATTTCACCATAGTCTTCATTGCACTGCAAAGTATCACTTTTTCAATTTTACAGGAACAGTGTTCAAACACTGCCTTATGAAAAAAAGAGGCATACCTCTCTGAGTGGAATGCACACATCACAAAGCAGTTTCTCTGAAATCTTCTCTCCAGTTTCTATCTAAGATATGTCCTATTTGCCCACAGGCCTGAATGTGCTCCCAAAAGTCCCTTCGTGATTCCATCGACGATGCAGTTTCAAAACTGTGTAATAGAAAGAAAGTTTTATCTATGTGAGATGAATAGACATATCTATCACAAAGCAGTTTCACAGAAAGGTTCTTTCCAGTTTTTATCTGAGGATGTTTCCTTTTTCACCACAGCAGTCCATATACTCCTGAATGTCCCCTGGTAGCTTTTTGTCCAAACGGGATACCCCAATATTTTATGAGAAGAATAGTATAACTCTGTGTGTGGAATACACACGTCACAAAGCAGCTCCTCGGAAATCTTTTCTCCAGTATCCATCTGAAGATATTTCCGTTTTCACTGTAAGCCTCAAAGCGAACGCGAATATCCCTTAGCTGACTAACCAAAAACAGTGTTAGAATACAGCTCAATGAACACAGAAGCTTAACTGTGTGAGTGTACTTCACGTGACCTAAAGCAGTTTCACAGAAAATTTCCTTCTGGTTTTTATCACAGTGTATTTCTTTTTCTGCATATTCTTAAAGTGTTCCCAACTGTTCTTTCTCAGGTTCCAAAGAAACAGTGATTTCAAACTGCTCAAATTAAAGAATGATTTAACTCTATGAGATGAATACACACATCACAAAGCCGTTGCTCATAAAACCTCTCTCCAGTTTTCATCAAAAGACGTTTCCTTTTTCACCACAAGATTCTGGGCGCCACTTAATATCAGTTCACAGATTCCTCAAAGACAGAGTTAGCAAACTGGGCAACGTAGCATTAGCTTTAACTCTCTGAAATGAATGCACACGTCAGAGAGCAGTTTCTTTGAATGTCTCTTTCTGGGTTTTATTTCAGGATATCTCTTCAATGTGCTGCAAAATATCACTTTTTCAGTTTTACAGGAACAATGTTCAAACACTGCCTTATGAGAAAGAGGTACAAGCCCCTGAGTGGAATGCACACATCACAAAGCAGTTTCTCAGAAAGCTCCTGTCCAGTTATTAGCTGAAGATATTTCCTATTTCCCCAAAGGCCTGAATGTGCTCCCGCATGTCCCTTCGCGAATCCGTTCACGTCACAATCTCAAAACTGCATAACAGAAAGAAAGTTTTATCTATGTGAGATGAATAGACATATCTATCACTAAGCAGTTTCACAGAAAGCTTCTTTCCAGTTTTTGTATGGGGTACTTCCTTTTCCACCATAGCCTTCCATATACACCTGAATGCCCCCTGGTAGCTTTTTCTCCAAAACTGATTCCCAATCGTCTATGAGAAGAAAAGTATAAGTCTGTGAGTTAAATACACATGTCACAAAGTAGCTCCTCAGAAATCTTCTCTCTAGTATTTATCTGAAGATATTTCTGTTTTCACCGTATGCCTGAAAGCACTTCCGAGTATCCCATAGTTGACTTACATAAAACAGTGTTCGAATACTGCTCAATGAAAACAGAATCTTAACTATGAGAGTGGAATTCACGAGACCTAGAGCAGTTTCACAGAAAGTTTCCTTCTGGTTGTTATCAGAGGGTATTTCTTTTTCAGCATATTCTTAAGAGCGTTCCCAAATGTCCTTTCTCAGGTTCTACAGAAACAGTGTTTTCAAAGAGCTCAATCCAGAGAATGATTTAACTCTATGAGATGAATACACACATCACAAAGCAGTTGCTCCGGAAGCTTCTCTTCAGTTTTCAAAGGAAGACGTTTCCTTTCTCACCACATATCTCTGTGCGCCACTTTATATCCCTTCACAGATTCCTCAAAGAACAAGTTTCCAAACTGGGCAACGTAGTGTAAGCTTTAGCTCTCTGAAATGAATGCACACGTCAGAGAGCAGTTTTGAGCAATGCTTCTCTCTGGATTTTGTTTCCAGATTTTCACTTTTTGCCATAGTTTTCAAAGCACTGTAAAATATCACCTTTTCAGTTTTACAGGAACAGTGTTCAAACACTGCCTTATTGGAAAAGAGGTATAACGCCCTTAGTGAAATGCACACATCACAAAGCAATTTCTCAGAAAGCTTCTCTCCAGTATTTATCTGAAGATATCTCCTATTTCCCCAGAGGCTGAATGTGCTCCCGAATGTCCCTTCACGAATCCGTCCATGACGCAGTTTCAAAACTGCGTAATAGAAAGAAAGTTTTATCTATGTGAGATGAATGTACATACCTATCACAAAGCAGTTTCACAGAAAGCTTCATTCCAGTTTTTGTCTGAAGATATTTCCTTTTTATCATAGCTGTCCATATACTCCCAAATGCCCCGTGGTAGCTTTTTCTTCAAATGGGATTCTGTAATCCTCTCTGAGAGGGAAAGTAAAACTCTGTGAGTGGAACACACACGTCAGAAAGCAGCTCCTTGAAAACTTCTCCAGTATCTATCTCATGATATTTCCGGTTTCACCATAAGGCTTAAAGTGCTCCCTGGTATCCCTTAGCTGACTAACCTAGAAGAGTGTTAGAATACTGATCAATAAAAACAGAAGCTTAACTGTGTGAGTAGTCTTCACATGATCTAGAGTAGTTTCACAGAAAGTTTCCTTCTGGTTTTTATCAGAGGGTATTTCCTTTTCAGCATATTCTTAAGTGCGTTCCCAAATATCCTTTCTCAGCTTCCACAGAAACAGTGATTTCAAACTGCTCAATCCAAAGAATGATTTAACACTATACGATGAATAGACACATCACAAAGCAGTTGCTCCAAAACCTTCTGTCCAGGGAAGACGTTACCTTTCTCACCACAAGCCTCCAGGCTTCGCTAAATATCCCTTCACAGATTCCTCAAGGACAGAGTTTCCAAACTGTGTAACGTATGTAAGCTTTAACTCTCTGAAATGAATGCACAAGTCAGAGAGCAGTTTCCCGGAATGCTTCTTTCTGCGTTTTATTTCTGCATAATTTACTTTTGGCCATAGTCTTCAATGCACTGCAAAATATCACTTTTTCAGTTTTACAGGCACAGTGTTCAAACACTGCCTTATGAGAAAAGAGGTATAACTCTCTGAGTGGAATACACACACCACAAAGTAGTTGCTCAGAAAGCTTCTCTCCAATTCTTATCTGAAGATACCTCCTATTTCCCACAGGCCTGAATGTGCTCACAAATGTCCTTTTACGAATCCATCCATGATGAAGTTTCAAAACTGCGTAATAGAAAAAAGTTTTATCTATGTGAATTGAATAGACATATCTGTCACAAACCAGGTTCACAGAAAGCTTCTTTCCACTATTTCTCTGAGGATATTTCCTTTTTCACCATAGCTGTCCATATACTCATGCATGTACCCCAGTAGATTTTTCTCCAAATAGTATTTCCCAATCCTCTATGAGAATAATAGTACAACTCTGTGAGTGAAATGCACACGTCACAAAGAAGCTTCTCGGAAATCTTCTCTCCAGGATCAATCTGAACATATTTCCGTTTGCACGGATGCCTCAAAGCACTCCTGAGTATCCCTTAGCTGAGTAACCTAAAACAGTGTTAAAATACTGCTCAATGAAAACAGAAGCTTAACTGTGCGATTGGAAATCACGTTACCTAGAGCAGTTACACAGAAAGTTTCCTTCTGGTTTTTATCGGAGGGTATTTCTTTTTCAGCATATTCATTAGAGCATTCCCAAATGTCCTTTCTCAGGTTTCACAGAAATAGTGATTTCAAACTGCTCAATCCAAAGAATGATTCATCTCTCTGAGATGAATACACACATCACTAAGCAGTTGCTAGTCTATGAGATGAATACACACATCACTAAACAGTTGCTGCAAAAGCTTCTCTCCAGTTTTCATTGGAAGACGTCTCCTTTCTCACCACAAGCCTTCGTGCGTCACTCAATATCCCTTCACAGATTTCTAAAAGACAGAGTTTCCAAACTGGGCAACGTAGTGTAAGCTTTAACGCTCTGAAGTGAATGGACACGTCAGAGAGCAGTTTCTTGGAATGCTTCTTTCTGGGTTTTATTTCAGGATATTTCACTTTTTGCCTTAGTCTTCAATGCACTGCAAAATATCACATTTTCAGTTACAGGAACAGTGTTCAAACACTGCCTTATGAGAAAAAAGGTATAACTTCCTGAGTGGAATGCACACATCACAAAGCAGTGTCTCAGAAAGCTTCTCTCCAGTTTTTATTTGAAGGTATCTCCTATTTCTCCACAGGCCTGAATGTGCTCCCAAATGTCTCTTCACGAATCTGTCCATGACGCAGTTTCAAAATTGCATAATAGAAAGAAAGTTTTATCTACATGAGATGAATAGATATATCTATCACAAAGCAGTTTCACAGAAAGCTTGTTTCCAGTTTTTGTCTGAGGAGATTTCCTTTTTCACCATAGCCATCTGTATACTCCCGAATGCCCCCTGGTAGCTTTTTCTCCAACCAGGTTATCCAATCATCTTTGAGAAGGAAAGCATAACCCTCTGAGTGGAATGCACACGTCACAAAGCAGCTCCTCAGAGATCTTCTCCCCAGTATCTATCTGAGGATATATCCTTTTTCACTGTAAGCCTCAAAGCGCTCCCAAGTATTCCTTAGCTGACTAACCAAAAACAGTGCTAGAATACTGCCCGATGAAAATAAAATTTTAACTGTGTGAGGGGAATTCACGTAACTAGAACAGTTTCACAGAAAGTTTCCTTCTGGTTTTTATCAGAGCATATGTTTTTTTCAGCATATTCTTAAGAGTGTTCCCAAAGGTCGTTTCTCATGATCCGCAGAAACACTGATTTCAAACTGCTCAATATCAAGAATGATTTAACTCAATGAGATGAATACACACATCATGAAGCAGTTGCTCCGAAAGTTTTTCTCCAGTTTTCTTCGGAAGATGTTTCCTTTCTCACCACAAGCCTCCAGGCGCCACTTAATATCAGTTCACAGATTCCTCAAAGACAGAGTTTCCAAACTGGGCAACGTAGTGTAAGCTTTAAATCTCTGAAATGAATGCACACATCAGAGGGCAGTTTCTTGAAATGCTTCTTTCTGGGTTTATTTCTGGATATTTCACTTTTCACCATAGTCTTCAATGGGCTGCAAAATATCACTTTTTCAGTTTTACAGAAGCAGTGTTCAAACACTGCCTTATTAGAAAAGAGGTATAAGTCCCTGAGTGGAATGCACACATCACAAAGCAGTTTCTCAGAAAGCTTCTATCCACTTTTTATCTGAAGATATCTCCTCTTTTCCCACAAGCCTGAATATGCTCCCGAATGTCCCTTCGTGAATCCGTCCATTACGGTGTTACAAAACTGAGTAATAGAAAGTAAATATTAACTATGGGAGATGAATAGACATATCAAACACAAAGAAGTTTCACAGAAAGCTTCTTTCCAGTTTTTGTCTGGGGATATTTCCTTCTTCACCATAGCCGTCCATATAGTGATGAATGTCCCCTGGTAGCTTTTTCTCTAAAATGGGATTCCCCAATCCTCTATGAGAAGAAAATTAAAACTCTGTGAGTGGAAGGCACACTTCACAAAGCAGATCCTCGGAAATCTTCTCTACAGTACCTATCTGAAGATATTTCCATTTTCACCGTAAGCCTCAAACTGCTCCCGAGTGTCCCTTAGCTAACTAACGTAAAACAGTGTTAGAATACTTCTCTAAGAAAACAGAAGCTTATCTGTGCAAGTGGACATCACGTGACCTACAGCAGTTTCACAAAAAGTTTTCTTCTAGTTTTTATCGGAGGCGATTTCCATTTCAGGATATTCTTAAGAGTGTTCCCAAATGTCCTTTCTCAGGTTCCACAGAAACAGTGATTTCAAACTGCTAATCCAAAGAATGATTTAACTCTGTGAGATGAATACACACATTACAAAGCAGTTGCTCAGAAAGCTTCTCTCCAGTTTTCTTCAGAAGATGTTACCTTTCTCACCACAAGCCTCCGAGCGCCACTTAATATCCCTTCACATTTTCCTCAAAAACAGTTTCCAAACTCGACAATGTAGTGTAAGGTTTAACCATTTGATATGAATGCAAACATCAGAGAGCAGTTTCCTGCAATGCTTCTTTCTGGATTTTATTTCCGGATTTTCACTTTTCGCCATAGTCTTCAATGTGTTGCAAAATATCACCTTTTCAGTTTCACAGTAACAGCGTTCAAACACTGCCTTTTGGGAAAAGAGGTAAAACTCCCTGAGTGGAATGCATGCATCACAAAGCAGATTCTCTGAAAGCGTCTCTCCAGTTTTTATCTGAAGATATCTCCTATTTCCTCACAGTCCTGAATGTGCTCCTGAATGTACTTTCACGAATCCATTCATGACTCAGATTCAAAACTGCCTAATAGAAACAAAGTTTTATCTATGTGAGATGAATAGACTTATCTATCCCAAAGCATTTTCACAGAAAGCTTCTTTCCATTTTTTATCTGAGGATATTAACTTTTTCAGCATAGCCATCCACATACGCCCAAATATCCCCTGATAGCTTTTTCTCCAAACGGGATTTTCCAATCCTCTATAAGAAGAAAAGTATAATTCTGTGAGTGGAATGCACACGTTGCAAAGCAGCTCCTCAGAAATCTTCTCTCCAGTGTATATCTGAAGATATTTTCATTTTCACGGAAGCCTCAAAGTGCTCCCCAGTATCCTTTAGCTGAATAACCTAAAACAATGTTAGAATACTACTCAGCAAAAACGGAAGATTAACTTGTGACTGGAATTCATATGACCTAGAGCAGTTTCACAGAAAGTTTCCTTCTGGTTGTTATTGGAGGATATTTCTTTTTCAGCATATTTCTTTAGAGCGTTCCCAAATATCCTTTCTCAGGTTCCACAAAAAGAATGATTTCAAACTGCTTAATCCAAAGAATGATTTGACTCTATGAGATGAATACACACATCACAAGGCAGTTGTTCTGAAAGCTTCTCTCCAGTTTTCATCAAAAAACGTTTCCTTTCTCACCACAAACCTCCGTGTAAAACTTAATATCCCTGCACATATTCCTCAAAGACAGAGTTCTCAAAGTGGGCAACATAGTGTAAGCTTTAACTCTCTGATAGGAATGCACACGTCAGAGAGCAGTTTCTTGGAGTGCTTTTTTTTCTGGGTTTTATTTCTGAATTTTCACTTTTCACCAGTCTTCAATGTGCTGCAAAATAACACTTTTTCATGTTTACAGGAAAATTGTTCAAACACTGCCTTATAAGAAAAGAGGTACAACTCCCTGAGTGGAATGCACACATCACAAAGGAGTTTCTCAGAAAGCTTCTCTCCAGTTTTTACCAGAAAGTATCTCCTTTTTCACCATAGGCCTGAATGTGCTCCCGAATGTCCCTTCTCAAATCCGTCCATGATGCAGTTTCAAAACTGCATAATAGAAAGAGAGCTTAATCTGTGTGAGATGAATAGACATATCTATCACAAACCAGATTCACCAAAAGACTCTTTTCAGTTTTTGTCGGAGGATAATTCCTTTTACCCCATAGTCATCCATATACTCCCAAATGTCCCTTGGTAGGTTTTTCTCCAATCGGGATTCCACAATCCTCTATGAGAAGAAAAGTAGAACTCTGTGAGTGGAATGCACACATCACAAAGCAGCTTCTCAGAAATCTACTCTCCAGTATCTATCTGAAGATATTTTCGTTTTCATGGTAAGCCTCAAAGCGCTCCCGAGTATCCCCTAGCTGACCAACCTAAAACAGTGCGAGAATACTGCTCAATGAAAACAGAAGCTTTACTGTGCGTGTGGAATTCACGTGATGTAGAGCACTTTCAAAGAAAGATTCCTTCTGGTTTTTATCGGAGGGTATTACTAGTTCAGCGTATTCTTATGAGCACTCCCAAATGTCCTTTCTCAGGTTACACAGAAACAGTGATTTCAAACTGCTCAATCAAAAGAATGATTTAACTCTATGAGATGAATACACACATCACAAAGCAGTTATTCCGAAAGCTTCTCTCTAGTTTTCGTTGGAAGACGTTTGCTTTCTCACCACAATCCTCCGGGCACCCCTTAATATCCTTTCACCGTTTCCTCAAAGACAGAGTTTCCAACCTGGGCAACGTATTGTAAGCTTTATCACTCTGAAATGAATGCACAGCTCAGACAGCAGTTTCTTGAAATGCTTCTTTCTGGGTTTTATTTCAGGATATTTCAATTTTCGCATTAGTCTGGGATGTATGCACATGGGATATTTCACTTTCACCATAGTCTTCAATGCACTGCAAAATATCACTTTTCCAGTTTTACAGGAACAGTGGTCAAACACTGCCTTATGAGAAAAGAGGTATAACTCCCTGGGTGGAATGCACATACCACAATGCAGTTTCTCAGAAAATTCCTCTCCAGTATTTATCTGAAGATATCTCCTATTTCCCCACAGGCCTGATGTGCTCCCAAATGTCCCTTCGCAAATGATCCATGACGAAGTTTCAAAACTGCGTAATAGAAAGTATGTGTTATCTATGTGAAATGAATACACATATCTATCACAAAGCAGTTTCACAGAAAGCTTCTTTCCAGTTTTTGTCTGAGGATATTTCCTTTTTCACTGCAGCCGTCCGTATACTCCGCAATGTCCCCTGGTTGCTTTTTCTCCAAACAGGATTCCGCAATACTCTCTGAGAAGGAAAGTATAACTCTGTGAGGGGAATGCGCACGTCACAAAGCAACTCCTTGGAGATCTTCTCTCCAGTGTCTATCTGAAGATATTCCCGCTTTCACCATAAGTCTCAAAGCACTCCCGAGTATTCTTTAGCTGACTAACCAAAAACAGAGTTAGAACACTGCTCAATGAAAACAGAAGATTAACCGTGTGAGTGGACTTCAGGTGACCTAGAGCAGTTTCATAGAAAGTTTCCTATCGGTTTTTATCAGAGGGTATTTCTTGTTCAGCATATTCAATAGAGCGTTCCCAAATGTCCTTTCTCAGGTTCCACAGAAACGGTGATTTCAAACCGCTGAATGGAAAAAATGATTTAACTCTATGAGATGAATACACACATCTCAAAGTAATTGCTCCAAAAGCTTCTCTCCAGTTTTCATCGGAAGATGTTTCCTTTCTCACCACAAGCCTCCGTGTGCCACTTTATATCCCGTCACAGATTCCTCAAAGACAGAATTTCCTAACTGGGCAACGTAGTGTAAGCTATAACTCTCTGAAATGAATACACACGTCAGAGAGCAGTTTTTTGGAATGCTTCTTTCTGGGTTTTTTTTCAGGATACTTTACTTTTCACCATACTCTTCAATGCACTGCAAAATATCACTTTTCCAGTTTCACAGGAACAGTGTTCAAACACTGCCTTATGAGAAAGGAGGAATAACTCCCTGAGTGGAATGCAGACATCTGAAAGCAGTTTCTTAGAACACTTCTCTCCAGTTTTTTTTGGACATATTTATTATTTCCCCACAGGCCCGAATGTGCTCTCGAATGTGCCTTCACAAATCCATCCATGACACAGCCTCAAAACTGTGTAATAGAAAGAAAGTTTTATCTATGTGAGATGAATACACATATCTATCACAGAGCAGTTTCAGAGAAAGCTTCTATCCAGTTTTTTCTGAGGATAATTCCTTTTTCATCCTAGCCTTCCATATACTCCCCAATGTCCCCTGGTTGCGTTTTTTGCAAACGAAATTCCCCAATCCTCTATGAGAAGAAAAGTAGAACTCTGTGAGTGGAATGCACACGTCACAAAGCAGCTTCTCTGAAATCCACTCTCCAGTATCTATCTGAAGATATTTCCGTTTTCACCGTAAGCCTGAAAGCGCTCCCAAGTATCCCCTAGCTGACTAACCTAAAACAGTGTTAGAATACTGTTCAATGAAAACAGAAGCTTAACTGTGTGATTGAACTTCACGTGACTTAGAGTAGTTTCACAGAATGTTTCCGTCTGGTTTTTATCGGAGGGTATTACTTTTTCAGCATATTCTTAAGAGTGTTCCCAAATGTCCTTTCTAAGATTCCACAGAAAAAGTGATTTCCATCTGCTGAATCTAAAGAATGATTTAACTCTATGAGATGAATACACACATCACAAAGCAGTTGCTCTGAAAACTTCTCTCCAGTTTTCATCAGAAGACGTTTCCTTTCTCACCACAAGGCTCCGGGCGCCACTTAATATCCATTCACAGATTACTCAAAGACAGAGTTTCCAAACTGGGCAAGGTAGTGTAAGCTTTAACTCTTTGAAATGAATGCACACGTCAGAGAGCAGTTTCCTGGAACGTTTCTTTCTGGGTTTTATTTCAGGATATTTCACTTTTCACCATAGTCCTCAAAGCACTGCAAAATATCACTTTTTCAGTTTTACAGAAACAGTGTTCAAACACTGTCTTATGAGAAAAGAGGCATAACTCCCTGAGTGGAATGCACATATCATGATGCGGGTTTTCAGAAAGCTTCTCTCCAGTTTTTATCTGGAGATATCTTCTATTTCCCCACAGGCATGAATGTGCTGATGAATGTCCCTTTGCGAATCAATCCATGACACAGTTTCAAAACTTTGTAATTGAAAGAAAGTTTTATCTATGTGAGATGAATAGACATATCTATCACAAAGCAGTTTCACAGAAAGCTTCTTTTCACTTTTTGTCTGAGGATATTTCCATTTTCACCATAGCCATCCATATACTCCCGAATGTCCCCTGGTAGCTTTTTCTCCGAACGAGATTCCCCAATCCTCTCTGAGAAGAAAAGTATAGCTCTGTGAGTGGAATGCACACGTCACAAATCAGCTCTTTGGAAATTTTCTCACCAGTATCTAGCTGAAGATATTTCCGTTTTCACGGAAGCCTCAAAGCATTCCTCAGTATCTCTAGCTGAGTAAACTACAACAGTGTTAGAATACTTCTCAATGAAAACAGAAGCTTACCTGTGTGAGTGGAATTCATGTGACACAGAGTAGTTTCACAAAAGGTTTCCTTCTGCTTTTTATCGGAAGGTATTTCTCATTCAGCATATTTTTAGGAGCGTTCCCAAATGTCCCTTCTCAGGTTCCACAGAAAGAGTGATTCCAAGCTGCTCAATCCAAAGAATGATTTACCTCTGTGAGTTAAAAACACAGATCACAGGCAGTTGCTCAGAAATCTTCTCTCCAGTTTTAACGGAAGACATTTCCTTGCTTGCCACAGGAACCCATTCGCCACTTAATCTCCCTTCGCAGAATCCTCAAAGACAGATTTTCCAAAGTGTGCAGTGTAGAGTAATCTTTTGCTTTGTGAAATGAATGCACATATAAGAGAGTAGTTTCTTGGAACGCCTCTTTCTGGGTTTTATTTGAGGATATTTCACGTTCTCGCATAGTCTTCAATGCACTCTAAAATATCACATTTTAGGTTTTACATGAACACTGTTCAAACACTGCCTTATGAGAAAAGATGTATAACTACCTGAGTGGAATGCACACAACACAAAGGAGTTCCTCAGAAAGCTTCTCTCCAGTTTTTATCTGAAGATATTTCTTTTCTCACCATAGGCCTGAATATGCCCCCGAATGTCCCTTCATGGATCCATCCATGACAGAGTTTGCAAGCTGCGTAATGTAAAGAAAGCTTTATCTCTATGAGATGAATAGATGTATCTATTCAAAGCAGTTCACAGAAAGCTTCTCTCTAGTTTTTGTCAGAGGATATTTCCTTTTTCACCATTGGTGTCCATATACTTCTGAATGTCCCTTTGTAGCTTTTTCTCCAAAAGTGATTTCCCAATCCTCTATGACAGGAAAGGTATAATTCTGTGAGTGGAATGCACACATAACAAAGCAGCTCCTCGAAGAGCTTCTCTCCAGTTTCTAGCTGAAGTTATTTCCTGTTTCACCATAAGCCACTCAACACTTTCGAATATCCCTTCACAGACTAAACAAAAACGGTGTTAGAATAATGCTCAATGAAAACAGAAGCTTAACTGTGAGAGTGGAATTTACACTACACAAAGCAGTTTCACAGAAAGTGTCCTTCTGGTTTCTATCTGAGGTTATTTCTTTTTCAGGATATACTAAAGGGTGTTCCCAAATGTCCTTTCTCAGATTCCACAAAAAGTGATTTCAAACTGCTCAACACAAAGAATGATTTAATTCTATGAGATGAATACAAACATCACAAAAGAGTTGCTCAGAAAGCTTCTCTCCAATTTTCTACGGAAGAGGTTTCCTTGCTTGCCACAGGCCTCCAGTTGCTGCAAAATATCCCTTCACAGAATCCTCAAAGACAGACTTTCCAAATTGAGAAATGTAGAGTAAGCTTTAACTCTGTGAAATGAATAGACATGTCAGAGAACAATTTCTTGGAATGCTTCTTTCTGGATTTTATTGGACGACATTTTACTCTTCTCCATAGTGTTCAACGTGCTCCGAAAATCACTTTTTTAGTTTTACAGGAACAGTGTTCAAACAGTGTCTTAGGAGAAGAAAGGTAAAACTCCCTGAGTGGAATTCACACATCACCAAGCAATTTCTCAGAACACTTCTCTCCAGTTTTTATCTGACGATATTTCCTTTTTCACCATAGGCAAGAATGTGATCCCAAATATCCCTTCGCAGATTCATCCATGACGGAGTTTCCAAGCTGCATAATGTAAAGAAATCTTTATCTATATGAGACGAATACACATATTACAGAGCAGTTTCATAGAAAGCTTCTTTCCTGTTTTTGTCTGAGGCTATTTCCCTTTTCACGATAGGCATCAACATGCTCCTGAATATCCCTTGGAACCTTTTTGTCCAAAATAGTTTCCCCAATGCTGTATGAGAAGAGAGGTATAACACTGTGAGTGGAATGCACACATCACAAAGCAGTTCCTTGGAAAACTTCTCTCCAGTTTCGGTCTGAACATATTTTCTTTTTCACCACAAGAATAAAGGTGCTCCCAAATATCCCTTCACATGCTAAAGATACACAGCGTTAGAAAACTGCTAAATGAAAAGAGAGGCTTTCACACGAACAGTATTCAAACACTGATTTATGGGAAAAGAGGTATATCTCCCTGAGTGAAATGCACACATCACAAAGCAGTTTCTCAGAAAGCTACTCTCTGGGTTTTATCTGATGATATTTCCTTTTTCACCATAGTCCTGAATGTGCTCCCGAATGTCCCTTCATGGATCTGTCCATGACAGATTTTGCCAGCTGTGTAATGTAAAGAAAGTTTTACCTAGGTGAGATGAATACACATAGCACAGAGCAGTTTCACAGAAAGCTTCTATCCAGTTTTCATCTGATGATATCTCCTTTTTCACTGTAGGCCTGAATGTGCTCCTGAACGTCTCTTCAGGGTTCCGTCCATGACGGAATTTCCAAACTGCATAACATAAGGAAAGTTTTATCTATGTGAGATGAATAAACGTATCTATCACAAACTGTTTCACCAAAATCTTCTTTTCAGTTTCTGTCTGAGGATATTTCCTTTTTACCATAGCCATCCATATATTCCCGAATGTCCCGTGGTAGCTTTTTCTCCAAAAGGCATTCCCCAATCCTCTATGGGATGAAAAGTGTAACTCTGTGAGTTGAATGTACACATCACAAAGCAGCTCCTCGGAAATTTTCTCTCCAGTTTCTATCTGAAGATATTTCCATTCTCACTGTAAGCCTCAAAGTGCTCCCGAGTATCCCTTAGCTGACTAAACTAAAACAGTGTTAGAATGCAGCTCAATGAAAACAGAAGGTTAACTGTGTGAGTGGAATTCACGTGACACCGAGCAATTTCACAGAAAGCTTCCTTCTGGTTTTTATTGGAGGGTATTCCTTTTTCAACACATTCTTAAGAGCGTTCCCAAATGTCCTTTCTCAGGTTCCACAGAAAGTGTGATTACAAACTACGCATTCCAAAGAATGATTTAACTCTATGAAATGAATTCACACATCACAAAGCAGTTGCCCAGAAAGCTTCTCTCCAGTTTTCAACGGAAAACACTTTCTTGCTCACCACAGGCCCCCAGTCACCACTTAATATCCCTTTGCAGAATCCTCAGAGACAGACTTTCCAAACTGGTAAATGTAGAGTAAGCTTTAACTCTGTGAAAAGAATGGACATATCAGAGAGCAGTTTCTTGGAATGCTTCTTTCCGGGTTTTATTGGACGATTTTCACTTTTCGCCATAGTCTTCAATGTGCTCTGAATATCACCTTTTTAGTTTTACAGAAAAAGAGTTTAAACAGTGCCTTATGAGAAAAAAGGTATAACTCCCTGGGTGGATGCACACACCACCAAGCAGTTTCTCAGAAATCATCTCTCCAGTTTTTATCTGATAATATTTTCTTTTTCACCATCAGCCCAAATGTGATCCCAAATATCCCTTCGTGGATCCATCCATGACAGAGTTTCCAAGCTGCGTAATGTAAAGAAAGCTTTATGTATGTGAGATGAATACACATATCACAGAGCCGTTTCATAGAAAGCTTCCTTCCAGGTTTTGTCTGAGACTATTTCCCTTTTCACCATATGATTCAACGTGCTCCCGAATATCACTTGGTACCTTCTTCTCCAAAAGGGTTTCCCTGATGCTGTATGAGAAGAGAGGTAAAACACTGTGAGTGCATTGCACACGTCACAAAGCAGTTCCTCGGAAAGCTTCTCTCCAGTTTTGGTCTCAATATATTTCATTTGTCACCATAAGCCTCAAAGCATTCCTGAATGTCCCTTCATATGCAAAACAAAAACAGGGTTAGAAAACTGCTCAATGAAAACAGAAGGGAGGTTTAACTGAGTGAAAGGAATTAAGACAACACAGAGCAGTTTCACAGAATGCTTCCTTCTGGATTTTACCTGAGGATATTTCTTTCTCCGTATTCTAAATAGGGTTCCCAAATGTCCTTCCTCAGATTCCACAAAAACAGTGATTCCAAACCGCTCAACCCAAAGAATGGTTTAACTCTATGAGCTGAATACAAACATCACAAAGCAGTTGCTCAGAAAGTTTCTCTCCAGTTTTCAATGGAAGACGTTTCCTAGGTCATGACAAGTCTCCGGGTGCCACTTAATATCCCTTCAAGATTCCACAAAGACAGAGTTTCCAGACTGGGCAAAGTAGAGTAAGCTTTAACTCTGTGAAATGAATGCACATATCAGAGAGCAGTTTCTTGGAACAGTTCTTTCTCGGTTTTATTTGAGGTTATTTCACTTTTTGCCATAGTCTTCAACGGGTTTTGAAATATCATGTCTTTGGTTTTACAGAAACAGTGTTCAAACACTGCCTTATGAGAAAGGAGGTACACTACCTGAGTGGAATGCATGCATCACAAAGTGGTTTCTCAGAAAGCTTCTCTCCATTTTTTATATGAAGATATTTCCTATTTCACCATAGGCCTGAATGTGTTCCCAAATGCCCCTTCACGAATCCGTCCCTGATGACGTTTTAAAAATGCATAACAGAAAGAAAGTTTTATCTATGTGAGATGAATAAACATGTCTATCACAAAGCAGTTTCACAAAAAGCTTCTTTCCAGTTTATGTCTGAGGATATTTCCTTTTTCACCGTAGCCGTCCATATACCCCCGAATGTCCCCTGGTAACTTTTTCTCCAAAAGGCATTTTCCAATCCTCTATGAGAAGAAAAGTATAACTCAGAGAGTGGAATGCACATGTCACATAGCACCCCCTTGGAAATCTTCTCTCCAGTTTCTATTTGAAGATATTTCCGTTTTCATCATAAGCCTCAAAGCGCTCCCGAGTATCCTTTAGCTGACAAAACTAAAACAGTGCTAGAATACTGTTCAATGAAAACAGAAGCTTCACTGTGCGAGGGGAATTCACATGACACAGAGCAGTTTCACAAAAGCTTCCTTCTGATTTTTATTGGAGGGTATTTCTTTTTCAGCATATTCTTAACAGCATTCCCAAATGTCCTTTCTTAGATTCCTCAGAAACAGTGATTTTAAACTGCTCAATACAAAGAGTGATTTAACTCTATGAGATGAATCCACACATCACAAAACAGTTGATGAGTAAGCTTCTCTCCAGTTTTCAATGGAATGCATTTCCTTGCTCGCCACAGGCATTCCGTTGCCACTTAATATCCCTTTGTAGAATCTTCAAAGACAGACTCCTAATATCACTTGTTTAGTTTTACAGAAACAGTGTTCAAACAGTGCCTTATGAGAATAAAGTTATAGCTCCCTGAGTGGAATGCACACATCACCAAGCAGTTTCTCCAAAAGCTTCTCTCCAGGTTTTATCTGATGATATTTCCTTTTTCACCATAGGCTCGAATGTGATCCTGAATATCCCTTCACAGATCCATCTATGATGGAGGCTCCAAGCCACGTAATGTAAAGAAAGCTTTATCAATGTGAGATGAATAAGCATAGCAAAAAGCAGATTCACAGAAAGCTTCTTTTCAGTTTTAATCTGAAGATATTTCCTTTTTCATCATAGTCCTGAAAGTGCTCCCAAATGTCCCTTCGAGGATCTGTCCATCACAGAGTTTCCAAGCTGTGTAATGTAAAGAATGATTTATGTATGTGAGGTGAATACACATATCACAGTGCAGTTTCATAGAAAGCTTCTTTCCATTTTTTGTCTGAGGCTATTTCCCTTATCACCATAGGATTCAACATGCTCCCGAATATCACTTGGTACCTTCTTCTTCAAAAGGGTTTCCCGGATGCTGTATGAGAAGAGAGGTAAAACACTGTGAGTGGAATGCACACGTCACAGAGCAGTTCCTCAGAAAGCTTCTCTCCAGTTTCGATCTAAACATATTTAGTTTTTCACCACAACCTCAAAGCACTCCCGAATATCTCTTCACATGCTAAACATAAACAGGGTTAGAAAACTGCGCAATGAAAAGTGAGGTATATCTGAGTAGGAAGAATTAAGATGAAACAGAGAAGATTCACAGAAAACTTTCTTCTGGATATTACCTGAGGATATTTCTTTCTTCATGTTTTAAGGAGCGTTCCCAAATGTCCTTCCCCAGATTTCACAAACACAGTGATTTCAAAGTGCTCAATCCAAAGAATGGTTTAACTCTATGAGACGAATACACACATCACAAAGTAGTTGCTCAGAAAGCTTCTCTCCAATTTTCATCAGAAGATGTTTCCTTGCTCACCACAAGCCTCCGGGTGCCACATAATATCAATTCACAGGTTTCTCAAAGACAGAATTTCAAATATGGGCAACGTAGAGTAAGCTTTTACTCTGTGAAATGAATGCACTTATCAGAGAGCAGTTTCTTGGAATGCTTCTTTCTGGGCTTTATTTGAGGATATTTCACTTTTCACAATAGTCTTTCATGCCATCGTACATATTACTTTTTCGGTTTTACAGGAACAGTGTTCAATCACTGCCTTATGAGAAATGAGGCACAACTCCTTGAGTGGAATGCACACATCACCAAGAAGTTTCTCAGAAAACTTCTATCCAGTTTTTATCTGAAGATATATCCTTTTCCACCGTAGGTCTCAATGTGCTCCCGAGTATCCCTTCGTGCATCCGTCTGTGATGACGTTGCAAAACTGCATAAAAGAAGGAAAGTTTTATCTATGTGAGATGAATAAACATATCTATCACGAAGCAGTTTCACAGAAAGCTTCTTTCCAGTTTTTGTCTGATGATATTTTCTTTTCCACCATAGCCATCCATACACTGTCAAATGTCCCATGGTAGCTTTTTCTCCAAAATGGATTCCCCAAACCTCTATGAGAAGAAAAGTATAACTCTGTGAGTGGAATGCACACGTCACAAAGCAGCTCCTCAGAAATATTCCCTCCAGTTTCTATCTAAAGGTATTTCCGTTTTCACCATAAATCTCAAAGCGCTCCAGAGTACACCTTAGCTGGCTAAACTAAAACAGTGTTAGAATACTGCTCAATGAAAACGGAAGCATAACTGTATGAGTGGCATTCACTTGACACAGAGCACTTTCACAGAAAGCTTCCTTCTGCTTTTTATCAGAGGGTATTTCTTTCTCAACACATTCTCAAGAGCATTTCCAAATTTTCTTTCTCAGGTTCCACGGAAAGAGTGATTTCAAACTGCTCAATCCAAGGAATGATTTAACTCTATGAGATGAATCCACACATCACAAAGCAGTTACTCAGAAAGCATCTCTCCAGTTTTCAACGGAAGACATTTCCTTACTCACCACAGTACCCAGCATATTCCTAAAAGCATTCCCAAGTAATCTTTCTCAGGTTCCACAGAAACAGTGATTTCAAACTGCTCTATCCAAAGAATGATTTAACTCTATGAGATGAATACACACATCACAAAGCAGTTGCTCCGAAATCTTCTCTCCAGTTGTCATTGGAAGAAGTTCCCTTTCTCACCACAAGCCTCTGGGCACCAATTAATATCCTTTCACAGATTCCTCAAAGACAGAGTTCCCAAACTGGGTAACACAGTGTAAGCTTTATCTCTCTGAAATGAATGCACACATCAGAGAGCAGTTTATTGGAACGCTTCTTTCTGGCTTTCATTTCAGGCTATTTCACTTTTTGCCATAGTCTTCCAAGCACTGCAAAATATCACTTTTTCAGTTTTACAAAAAGAGTGTTCAAACACTGCCTTATGAGAAAAGAGGTATAAGTCCCTGAGTGGAATGCACACATCACAAAGCAGTTTCATAGAATGTTTCTCTCCAGTTTTTATCTGGAGATATTTCCTATTTCCCAGAGGTCTCAATGTGCTCCCGAATGTCCCTTCGTGAATCCGTGCATGAGGCAGTTTCAAAACTTCATAATATAAAGAAAGTTGTATCTATTTGAGATGAATAGACATATCTGTCACAAAGCAGTTTCAGAGAAAGCATCTTTCCAGTTTTTGTCTGAGGATAATTCCTTTTTCACCATAGCCGTCCTCATACTCCCAAATGTCCACTGGTAGCGTTTTCTTAAAAACGGGATTCCTCAGTCCTCTATGAGAAGAAAGGTATAACTCTGTGAGTGGAATGCACACGTCACAAAGCAGCTCCTTGGAAATTTTCTCTCCAGTGTCTATCTGAAGATATTTCCATTTTCACCATCAGCCTCAAAGCACTCCCGAGCATACCTTAGCTGACTAAACTAAAACAGTGTTAGAATACTGGTCAATGAAAACAGAAGCTTAACTGTGCGAGTGGACTTCATGTGACCTAGAACAGTTTCACAGAAACTTTCCTTTTCGCTTTTATCATAGGGTATCTCTTTTTCAGCATATTCTTAAGAGCGTTCTTAAATGTCCTTTCTCAGGTTCCACAGAAACAGTGATTTCAAACTGCTCAATCCAAAGAATGATTTAACTCTGTTAGGTGAATACACACATCACAAAGCAGTTGCTCTGAAAGATTCTCTCCAGTTTTCATCGGAGGACATTTCCTTTCTCACTGCAAGCCTCCGGGCGCCACGTAATATCTGTTCACAGTTTCTTCAAAGACAGAGTTACCACACTGGGCAATATAATGTAAGCTGTAACTCTTTGACATAAATGCACATGTCAGAGAGCAGTTTCTTGGAATGCTTCTTTCTGGATTTTATTTCCATATATTTCACTTTTCACCACAGTCTTCAATGCACTGCAAAATATCACCTTTTCAGTTTTACAGGAACAGTGTTCAAACTATGCCTTATGAGAAAAGAGGTATAACTCCCTGAGTGGAATGCACACATCACAAAGCATTTTTGCAGAAAGCTTCTTTCCACTTTTACCTGAAGATATCACCTATTTCCCCACAGGCCTGAATGTGCTCCTGAATGTCCCTTCGTGAATCCTTCTATGACGCAGTTTCAAGACTGCATAATAGAAAGAAAATTTTATCTATGTGAGATGTATAGACATTTTTATCCAAAGCAGTTTCACAAAAAATCTTCTTTCCAGTTATTGTCTGACAATATTTCCTTTTGCACCGTAGCCATCCATGTACTCGCGAATGTCACCTGGTAACTTTTTCTCCAAATGGGATTCCCAATCCTCGGTGAGAAGAAAAGTATAACTCTGTGAATGGAATGCACATGTCACAATGCAGCTCCTCCAAAATCTTTTCTCCAGTGTCTATCTGAATATATTTCCATTTTCACCATAGGCCTCAAAGCGCTCCCGAGTATCCCTTAGCTGACTAACCTAAAACAGTGTTAGAATACTGCTCGATGAAAACAGAAGCTTAACTGTGCGAGTGGAATTCAGGTGACCTAGAGCAGTTTCACAGAAAGATTCCTTCTGGTTTTTATTGGAAGGTATTTCTTTTTCAGTAAATTCTTAATAGCATTCTGAAATATCCTTTCTCAGGTTCCACAGAAACAGTGATTTCAAACTGCTCAATTAAAAAGAATGATTTAACTCTATGAGGTGAATACACACTTCACAAAGCAACTGCCACAAAAGCTTCTCTTCAGTTTTCATCGGGAGACGTTTCCTTTCTCACCACAAGCCCTTGGGCGCCACGTAATATCCCTTCCCAGATTCCTCAAAGACAGAGTCTCCAAACTTTGCAACGTAGTGTAAGCTTTAGTTCTCTGAATGCACACGTCAGAGAGCTGCTTCTTGGAAAGATTTTTCTGGATTTTATTTCAGGATATATCACTTTTTGCCAGTTTTCAATGTGTTGCAAAATATCACTTTTTCAGTTTTACAGGAACAGTGTTCAAACACTGTCTTATGAGAAAAGAGGTATAACTCCCTGAGTGGAATTCACACATCTCAAAGCAGTTTCACAGAAAGCTTCTCTTCTGTTTTTATCTGAAGATTTCTCCTATTTCCCCACAGTCCTGAATGTGCTCCCGAATGTCCCTTCGTGAATCCGTTTATGACGCAGTTTCGAACTGAGTAATAGAAAGAAAGTTTTATCTATGTGAGACGAATAGACCAATTTATCACAAAGCAGTTTCACAGAAAGCTTCTTTCCAGCTTTTGTCTGAGGATATGACCTTTTTCACCATAGCCCTCCATATACACCCAAATGTCCCCTGGTAGCTTTTACTCCAGATGGGATTCCCCAATCCTCTATGAGAAGAAAAGTATAACTCTGTGAGTGGAATGCACATGACACAAAGCAGCTCCTCCGAGATCTTCTCTCCAGTATCTATCTGAAGATATTTCCGTTTTCACCTTAAGCCTCAAAGTGCTCCCGAGTATCCCTTAGCTGACTAACCTAAAACAGTGTGACAACACCGCTCAATGAAAACAGAAGCTTAACTGTGTGAAGTGGAATTCACGTGACCTAGAGCAGTTTCACAGAAAGATTCCTTTTGGTTTTTATCAGATGGTATTTGTTTTTCAGCATATTCTTAAGAGCATTCCCAAATGTCCTTTCTCAGGTTCCACAGAAACAATGATTTCAAGCTGCTCAATCTAAAGAATGATTTCACTCTCTGAGATGAATACACACATCACAAAGCAGTTGCTCCAAAAGCTTCTCTTCAGTTTTGAATGGAAGACGTTTCCTTTCTCAATACAAACCTCCTTGCGTCACTTTATATCCCTTCAAAGATTCTTCAAAGACAGAGTTTCCAAACTGGGCAACGTAGTGTAAGGTTTAACTCTCTGAAATGAATGCACACGTCAGAGAACAGTTTCTTGGAATGCTTCTTTCTGGGTTTTATGTCAGGATATTTTACATTTCTCCGTAGTCTTCAATGTGCTGCAAAATATCGCTTTTTCAATTTCACAGGAACAGTGTTCAAAAACTGCCTTATGAGAAAAGAGGTATAACTCCCTGAGTGGAATGCACACACCACAAAGCAGTTTCTCAGAAAGCTTCTCTCCAGTTTTTATCTGAAGATATCTCCTTTTTCCCCACAGGTCTGAATGTGCTCCCGAATGCCCATTGGAGAATCCGTCCATGATGCAGTTTCAAAAGTGCACAATAAAAAGAAAGTTTTACCTACATGAAATGAATAGACATATCTCTCACAAAGCACTTTCTCCAAAAGATTCTTTCCAGCTTTTGTCTGAGGATATTTCCTTTTTCACCATAGCAGTCCATATACTCCTGAATGTCCCTTATTAGCTTTTTCTCCAAAGGGGATTCCGCAATCCTTGAGGGGAAAAAGGTATAACTCTGTGAGTGGAATGCACATGGCACAAAGCAGCTCCTCAGAAGTCTTCTCTCCACTATATATCTGATGATATTTCCATTTTCACTGTGTCTCAAAGCACTCCCGAGTATCCTTTAGCTGACTAACCTAAAATAGTGTTAGAATACTGCTTAAAGAATACAGAAGCTTAACTGTGCGAGTGAACTTCACATGAAAGAGAGCAGTTTCACAGAGAGCTTCCTTCTGGTTTCTAGCTGTGCTAAACATAAAGAGGGTTAGAAAACTGCTCAAGGAAAAAAGAGGCTTAACTGAGCCAGAGGAATTAAGGTGACACAGAGCAGTTTCACAGAAAGCTTCCTTCTGGAAATTACCAGAGGATATTTCTTTCTCCATATTATAAGGAGCGTTCCCAAATGTCCTTCCTCAGATTCCACAAAAACAGTGACTTCAAACTGCTCATTCAAAAATGGTTTAACTCTATGAGATGAACACTTACATCAAAAAGCAGTTGCTCAGAAAGATTCTCTCCAGTTTTCATCGGAAGACGTTTCCTTGCTCACCACAAGCCTCTAGGCGCCACTTAATATCCCTTCACAGATTCCGCAAAGACAAGTTTCCAAACTGGGCAGCATAGAGTAAGCTTTAACTCTGTGAAATGAATGCAAATATCGGAGAACAGTTTCTTGGAACACTTCTTTCTGGATTTTATTTGAAGATATTTCACTTTTCGCCACAGTCTTCAATGAACTCCAATGTATCTCATTTCGATTTTACATGAACAGTGTTCAAACACTGCCGTATGAGAATAGAGGTAAAACTCGCTGAGTGAAATGCACACACCACAAAGCAGTTTCTCAGAAGTTATTTCCTTTTTCACCATAGGCATGAATATGCTCCCGAATGTCCCTTCGTGGATCCATCCATAACGGAATTTCCATGCTGCGTGATGTAAAGAAAGCTTTATCTATGTGAGATGAATAAATATAGAAGAAAGCAGATTCACAGAAACTTTTTTCCAGTTTTTATCTGAAGATATTACCTTTTTCAGCACAGTCCTGATTGTGCTCCCGAGTGTCCCTTCACAGATCCATCCATGACAGAGTTTCCAAGCTGCATAATGTAAAGAAAGCTTTATCTATTTGAGATGAATACACATATCACAAATAGTTTCACAGAAAGCTTCTTTCCAGTTTTTATCTGAGGCTATTTCCTTTTTCACCATAGGTGTCAATATGCTCCCGAATATTCCTTGGTACCGTTTTATCCAAAATGTGTTCCGATGTTGTGTGAGAAGAGAAGGTATGAAACTCTGAGTGGAATGCACACATCACAAAGCAGTTCGTCATAAAGCTTCTCTCCATTTTCTATCTGAAGATATTTCCTTTTTCACTGCAAGCCTGAAAGCACTCCCGAATATCACATTCCACCATAAACATAAACAGTATGAAAACTGGTCAATGCAAGGGAAGCTTAACTGAGAGAGAGGAACACACAAGACACACAGCAGTTTCACAGAAAGCGTCCTTCTTCTTTTTATCTGAGGATATTCAATTTTCCATATTGTAAAGAGTGTTCCCAAATGTCCTTCCTCAGATTTCACAGAAACAGTGATTTCAAATTACCCAATCCAAAGAATGGTTTATCTCTATGAGATGAATACACACATCACAAAGCAGTTGTTCAGAAATCTTCTCTCCAGTTTTCAATGGAAGACATTTCCTTGCTCACCACAGACCTCTGGGAGCCACTTAATATGCCTTCGCAGATTCCTCAAAGACAACGTTTCCTAACTGGGCAATGTAGAGTAAGCTTTAATTCTGTGAAATAAATGTACATATAATAGAGCAGTTTCTTGGAACGCTTCTTTCTTGGTTTTATTTGAGGAGTGTTCTCTTTTCATCATAGTCTTCAATGTGCTATGAAATATCACGTTTTCGGTTTTACAGGAACTGTGTTGAAACACTGGCTAATGAGAAAAGAGGTATATCTCCCTGAGTGGAATGCACACATCACAAAGCAGTTTCTGAGAAAACTTCTCTCCAATTTTTATATAAAGAGATTTCTGTTTTCACCATAGGCCTGAAGGTACTCCTGAATGTCCCTTTGCAGATCTGTCCTTGTCGGAGTTTCCAAACCGTAATATAAAGAGAGTTTTATCTATGTGAGATGAATAAACATATCTATCACAAAGCAGTTTCCCATAAAGATTCTTTCCTGGTTTTGTCGGAGGGGAATTCCTTTTTCACAATAGCCATCTATATACTACTGAATGTTCCTTGGTAGCTTTTTGTCGAAAAGGGATTTCCCAATCCTCTATGAGAAAAAAGGTAGAACTCTGTGAGTCGAATGCACACTTCACAAAGCAGCTCCTCAGAAAGCTTCTCTCTAGTGTTTATCTGAAGATATTTCCACTTTCACCATAAGCCTCAAAGAGCTCCCGAGTATCCCTTCGCAGACTAAACACAGTGTTAGAATACTGCCCAATGAAAAGAGAAGCTTAACTGTGTGAGTGGAAATCACATGACCGAGAGCAGTTTCACAGAAAGCTTCCTTGTGGTTTTTATCTGAGGGTATTTCCTTTTCAGCATATTCTAAAGACCGTTCCCAAATGTCCTTTCTCTGGCTCCACAGAAACAATGAATTCCAACTGCTCAAACCAAAGAATGATTTAACTCTATGAGATGAACCCACACATCACAAAGCAGTTGCTCAGAAAGCTTCTCTCCAGTTTTCAACAGAAGAAATTTTCTTGCTCACCACAGGTCCCTGGGCACCACGTAATATCTCTTCACAGATTCCTCAAAGACAGACTTTCCAAACTGGGCAATGTAGAGTAAGCTTTAATTCTGTGAAATGAATGTGCACATCAGAGAGCTGTTTCTTGGAATGCATCTTTCTGTATTTTATTTGAGGATAGTTCAATTTTCAGCATAACCTTCTATGCACTCCGAAATATCACTTTTTCAGTATCACAGGAAAGGTGTTCAAACACTGCATTATGAGAAAAGAGGTATAACTCCCTGAGTGGAATGCACACACCACAAAGCAGTTTCTCAAAAAGCTTCTCTCCAGTTTTTATCTGAGACATTTCCATTTTCAAAGCTTCTTTCCAGTTTCTCTCTGAGGATATTTCCTTTTTCACCATAGCCGTCCATATACACCCAAATGTCCCTTGGTATCTTTTTCTCCAAAAGACATTCCCCAATCCTTTATGAAAAGAGAGGTATAACACTGTGAGTGAAATGCACAGGTCACAAAGCAGTTCCTCGGAAAGCTTCTCTCCAGTTTCGGTCTGAACATATTACCTTTTTCACCGTAAGTCTCAAAGCATTCCCGAATATCCCCTCACACGTTAAACATAAAAAGTTCCAGAAAAGTGTTCCATGAAAAGAAAACCTTAACTGAGTGAGAGGAATTCACACGACGCATAGGAGTTTCACAGAAAGTTTCCTTCTGGTTTTCATCTGAGGATATTTCTTTCTCTATATTCCAAAGAACGAAGCCAAATGTCCTTCCTGAGATACCACAGAAACAGTCATTTCAAACTGCTCAATCCAAGGAATGGTTTAACTCTATGAGATGAATGTACACATCACAAGGCAGTTGCTCAGAAAGCTTCTCTCCAGTTTTCATCAGAAGACGATATCTTGCCCACCACAAGCCTCTGGGTGCCACTTAATATCCATTCACAGATTCCTCAAAGACAGAGTTTCCAATCTGGGAAACTTTAACTGTGTGAAATGAATGCACATGTCAGAGAGCAGTTTCTTGGAAGGCTTCTTTCTGGGTTTTTGAGGATATTTCACTTTTTGCCATAATCTCCAATGCTCTTTGAAATATCAATTTTTTGGTTTCACAGGAGCAGTGTTCAAACACTGCCTTATGAGTGAAGCGGCAAATCTCGATGAGTGGAATGCACACCTCCCAAAGCAGATTCTCAGAAAGCTTCTCTCCAGTTTTTATTTGAAGATATTTCCTTTTTCACCATTTGCCTGAATGTGCTCCCGAGTGTCCCTTCGCGAATCTGTCCACGTCGGCGTTTCAAAACTGCGTAATAGAAGGAAAATTTTATCTATGTGAGATGAATAAACATATCTATCACAAAGCAGTTTCACAGAAAGCTTCTTTCCAGTTTTTGTCTGAGGATATTTCCTTTTTCACCATAGCAGTCCATATACTCCCGAATGTCCCCTGGTAGTGGGGACACTTCTTTTGGGTTTTATTCCAGGGAAATTCACTTTTCATCGTAAACTTCCATGTGCTCAGAAATATTACATTTTCAGTTTTACAGGAACAGTGTTCAAACACTGCCTTATGAGAAAAGAGGTATAAATCCCTGCGTGTAATGCACACATTATAAAGCAGTTTCTCAGAAAGCTTCTCTCCATTTTTTATCTGAAGATATCTCCTTTTTCACCGTAGGCCTGAATATGCTCCTGAACGCTCCTTCGCAGATCCATCCATGACGCAGTTTCCAAACTGCATATTATAAGGAAAGTTTTATCTACGTGAGATGAATAAATGTATCTATCACAAAGCAGTTTCACAGAAATCTTTCCAGTTTTAGTCTGAGGATATTTCCTTTTTCACCATAGCGGTCCCTATACTCCCGAATGTACCTTGGTAGCTTTTTCTCCAAAAGGGACTCCCCAATCCTCTATGAGAAGTAAGGTATTATTCTATGAGTGGAATGTACATGTCACAAAACAGCTCCTCGGAAAGCTTCTCTCCAGTTTCTATCTGAACGTATTTCCTTTTTCACCCTAAGCCTTGAAATGTTCGTATATATCCCTTTGCAGACTAAACATAAACAGTGTTAGAATACTGCTGAATGAAAAGAGAAGCTTAACTGTGCGAGTGGAAATCACGCCACACACAACAGTTTCACAGAAAGCTTCCTTCTGGTTTCTATCTGAGGTTATTCGTTTTTCAGGATATTCTAAAGAGCATTCCCAAATGTCCACTCTCAGATTCCACAGAAACAGTGATTTCAAACTACTCAGTCCAAAGAATGATTTAACTCTATGAGATGAATACAAACATCACAAAAGAGTTGCTCAGAAAGCTTCTCTCCAATTTTCAATGGAAGAGATTTCATTGTTCGCCACAGTCCTCCAGTTGCCACTTAATATCCCTTCGCAGAATCCTCAAGACAGACTTTCCAAACTGTCTGTGGAAATGTAGAGTAATGTAGAGTAAGCTTTAACTCTGTGAAATGAATGGACATGTCAGAGAGTAGTTTCTTGGAATGCTTCTTTCTGGGTTTTATCTGAGGATATTTCACTTTTCGCCGTAGTCTTCCATGCACTCCGAAATATTACATTTTCGGTTTGACAGGAGCAGTGTTCAAACACTGCCTTAGGAGAAAAGTGGTATAACTCCCTGAGTGGAATGAACACATCACAAAGCAGTTTCTAAGAGAGCCCCTCTCCAGTTTATATGTGCAGATAGCTCCTTTTTCTCCCTAGACCTGAATGTGCTCCCGAATCTCCCTTCAAGGATCCATCCATGAGGAAATTTCCAAACTGCATAATATAAGGAAAGATTCAGCTGTGTGAGATGAATAAACATACCTATCACAAAGTACTTTCACATAAATCTTCTTTCCATTTTCTATCTGAAGATATTTCTTTTTCACCATAGTCATCCACATACTCCTGAATATCCCTTGGTAGCTTTTTCTCCAAAAGGGATTCCCAAATCCTCTATGAGAAGAAAGGTACAATTCTGTGAGTGGAACGCATACGTCACAAACAGCGTCTCAGAAAGCTTCTCTCCAGTTTCTATCTGAAGATATTTCCTTTTCCAACTTAAGCCTCAAAGCACTCCCGAATATCCTCTTGCAGACTAAACAAAAACAGTGTTAGAACACTGCTCATTGAAAACAGAAGCTTAACTGTGCAAGTGGAATTCACATGACACAGAGCAGTCTCCCTGAAAGCTTCCTTCTGGTTTCTATCTGAGGTGATTTCTTTTTCTGGATAATGTAGAGAGCGTTCCCAAATGTCCTTTCTCAAATTCCACAGGAAGTGTGATTTCAAACTGCTCAATCCAAAGAATGGTTTAACCCTATGAGATGAATACAAACGTCACAAAAGAGTTGCTCAGAAAGCTTCTCTCCAATTTTCAATGGAAGACATTTCCTTGCTTGCCACAGACTTTCTTTTGCCACTTAATGTCCCTTCATAGAATCCTCAAAGATAGACTTTCCAAACTGGGAAATGTAGAGTAAGCTTTAACTCTGTGAAATGAATGGACATGTCAGAGAGTAGTTTCTTCGAATGCTTCTTTCTGGGTTTCATTGGACGACATTTCACTTTTTGCCATAGTCTTCAACGTGTTCCAAACATAACTTTTTTACTTTTACAGAATCACTGTTCAAACAGTGCTTAATGAGAAGAAAGGTATAAATCCCTGAGTGGAATGCACACATCACCAAGCAGTTTTTCAGAAAGCTTCTCTCCAGTTTTTATCTGATGATATTTCCTTTTTCACCATAGGCCAGAATGTGATCCCGAATATCCCTTCACGGATCTGTCCATGCAGAGTTCCCAAGCTGCATAATGTAAAGAAAGCTTTATCTATGTAAGAAGAATACACATGTCACAGAGCAGTTTCACAGAAATCTTCGTTCCAGTTTTAGTCTGAGTCTATTTCCCTTTTCACCATGTTCATCAATATGCCTCTGAATATCCCTTGGTACCTTTTTCTCCAAAAGGGCTTCCCCAATGCTGTATGAGAAGAGAAGTATAACACTGTGAGTGGAATGCATGCGTCACGAAGCAGTTCCTCTTAAAGCTTCTCTCCAGTTTCTATTTGAACATATTTCCTTTTTCACTTTAAGTCTCAAAGTGCTTCCGAATATCCCTTCAAACGCTAAGCATACACAGTGTCAGAGAACTGGTCAATGAAAAGAGAACCTTAACTGAGCGAGAGGAATTCACATGATACATAGCAGTTTCACAGAAATCTTCCTTCTGGTTTTTATCTGAGGCTACTTCTTTCTCCATATTCTAAGCAGCATTCCCAATTGTCCTAACTCACATTCCATAGAAACTGTGATTTCAAACTGCTCAATCCATAGAATGATTTAACTCTATGAGATGAACACATATGTCACAAAGCAGTAGCTTGTAAAGCTTCTCTCCAGTTTTCAATGGAAGATATTTTCTTGCTCACCAGTGGCAACTCCTGAATGTTCCATGGTAGCTTTTTCTCCAAAGGGATTCCCCAATGCTCTATGAGAAGAAAGGTATAACTCTTTGAGTGAAGTGCACATGTCACAAAGCAGCTCCTCGGAAAGCTTCTCTCCAGTTTCTATCTGAAGATACTTCCGTTTTCTCCATAAGCCTCAAAGTACTCCTGAATATCCCTTCACAGACTAAAGAAAAACAGTGTTAGAATACTGCTTAATGAGAATAGAAGCTGTACTGTGTAGTGGAATTCACACGACACAGAGCAGTCTCACAGAAAGCTTCCTTCTGTTTTTTATCTGAGAGTATTTCTTTTTCAGCATATTCTAAAGAGTGTTCCCAAGTATCCTTTCTCAGATTCCACAGAAACAGGGATTTCAAACACTTCAATCCAAAGAATGATTTAACTCTATGGGAATAATACACACATCACAAAGCAGCTGCTCAGAAAACTTCTCTCCAATTTTCAACATAAGACATTTCCTTCCTCACCACAGGCCTCTGGGAGCCTCTTAATATCCCTTCGCAGATTCCTCAAAGACAGAGTTTCCAAACTGGGCAACACAGTGTAAGCTTCAACTCTCTGAAATGAATGCACACGTCAGAGAGCTGTTTCGTGTAACGCTTCTTTCTGGGTTTTATTGGAGGAGAGTTCTCTTTTTGCCATAGTCTTCAATGCACTCCATAATATCACTTTTTCAGTTTTACAGGAACTGTGTTCAAACACTGCCTTATGAGAAAAGCGGTATAACTCCCTGAGTGGATTGCACACGACAGAAAGCAGTTTCTCAGAAAGCTTCTCTCCAGTTTTTATCTGAAGATATTTCCATTTTCAACATAGGCCTGAATGTACACCTGAATGTCCCTTCGCAGATCTGTCCATGACAGAGTTACCAAACTGCATGAGGTAAAGAAAGGTTTATCAATGTCAGGTGAATAAACATAGCAAAAAACAGATTCACAGAAAGCTTCTTTCCAGTTTTCATCCAATGTTATTTCCTTTTTCACCATATTCCTGTATTTGCTCCCGAATGTCCCTTCGCAGATCCGTCCATGACAGAGTTTCCTAGCTGCATAACTTAAAGAAAGCTTTATCTATGTGAGATGAATAAACATAGCAAAAATCAGATTAACAGAAAGCTTCTTTGCAGTTTTTCTCTGAAGATATTACCTTGTTCACCGTACTCCTGAATGTGCTCCCGAATGTCCCTTCATGGATCCGTCCTTGACAGAGCTTTCAAGCTGCGTAATGTAAAGAAAGCTTTATCTATGTGTGAAGAATACACATTTAAAAGAGCAGTTTCACAAAAATCTTCTTTCCAGTTTTTGTCTGAGGCTATTTCCATTTTCACCATATTCATCAATATGCCCCTGAATATCCCTTGGTAATTTTTCCTCCAAAATGGTATCCCAGATGCTGTATGAGAATAGAGGTGTAACACTGTGAGTGGAATGCACACGTCACAAAGCAGCTCCTCGGAAATCTCTCCAGTTTCTATCCGAAGATAATTCCGTTTTAACCATAAGCCTTAAAGCGCTCCCGGATAACAGTAAACACAGTGTTAAAATACTGCACAATGAAAAGAGAAGCTGAACTGTGCGAGTGGAATTAACATGACACAGAACAGTTTCACAGAAAGCTTCCTTCTGCTTTTTATCTGAGTGTACTTCTTTTAAAGCGTATTCCAAAGAGTGTTCCCAAATGTCATTTCTCAGGTTCCACAGAAACGTTGATTTCAAACTTCCCAATCGAAAGAATGATTTAACTCTATGAGATGAATACACACATTACAAAGCAGAAGCTTGTAAAGCTTCTCTCCAGTTTTCAACGGAAGATATTTCCTTTCACACCACAAGCTTCTGGGCGCCACTAAATTTCCCTTAGTAGATTCCTCAAAGACAGAGTTTCCAAAGTGGTGAATGTACAGTAAGCTTTAACTCTGTGAAATGAATGCCCATATCAGAGAGCAGTTTCTTGGAACACTTCTTTCTGGAATTTATTTGAGGGTAATTCACTTTTCGCCATAGTCTTCCATGTGCTCTGAAATATCACTTTTTCAGTTTTACAGGAACAGTGTTCAATCACTGCCTATTGAGAAAAGAGGTATAACTCCTGAGTGGAATGCACACATCAGAAAGCAGTTTCTCTGAAAGCTTCTCTCCGATTTTTATCTGAAAATAATTCCTTTTCCACTATAGTCCTGAATGTGCTCCCGAATGTCCCTTTGCGGATCCATGCATGACATAGTTTCCAATCTGCGTAATGTAATGGAAGCTTTATCTATGTGAGATGAATAAACATAGCAAAAAGCAGATTCACAGAAACCTTTTTTCCAGTTTTTACCTGAAGATATTTCCTTCTTCACCATATTCCTGAATGTGATCCTCAATGTCCCTTTGCAGATCTATCCATGCCAGAGTTTCCAAGTTGCAAAATGTAAAGAAAGCTTTATCTGTGTGAGATGAATACACATATCACAGAGCAGTTTCACAGAAAGCTTCATTCCAGTTTTTGTCTGAGGCTATTTCCCTTTTCATCATAGGCATCAATATGCGATCCCTTGATACCTTTGTATCCAAAAGGGTTTCCCCGATGCTGCTTGAGAAGAGAGGTATAACATTGTGAGTGGAATGCACATGTCACAAAGCAGTTCCTTGGAAAGCTTCTCTCCAGTTTCTAGCTGAACATATTTTCTTTTTCACCATAGGCCTGTAAAAGCTCTGGAATATCCCTTAGCGGATCCGTCCATGACGGAGTTTCCAAATTACATAATATAAAGACAGTTTTTTCTATGTGAGATGAATAAACATATCTATCACAAAGCAGTTTCACAGAAATCTTCTTTCCAATTTTCGTCTGAGGATATTTTGTTTTTCACCATAGCTATCCATATACTCCTGAATGTCCCTTGGTAGTTTTTCCTCCAAATGAGATTCTCCAATCCTCTATGAGAAGAAAGGTATAACTCTGTGAGGGGATTGCAAACGTCACAAAGCAGCTCCACGGAAAGTTTCTCTACAGTTTCTATCTGAAGATATTTCCGTTTTCACCATAAGCCTCAAAGCACTCCCGAATATCCCTTCGCATATTGAACAATAATAGTATTAGAATAATGCTCAATGAAAAGAGATGCTTAACTATGTGAGTGGAATTTACACGAAACAGAGCTGTTTTACAGGAAGACACCTTCTGGTTTTTATCTGAAGGTATTAATTTTTCAGCATATTCTAAAGGGCATTCCCAAACGTCCTTTCTCAGGTTTCACAGAAACAGTGATTTCAAACTGCTCAATCCAAAGAATGATGTAACGTTATGAGTTGAACAAATACACCCCAAAACTATTGCTCAGAAATCTTCCCTCCAGTTTTCAATGGAAGACATTTTCTTGCTCACCACAGGCCTCCGGTCGCCACTTAATATCCCTTCGCAGATTCCTCAAAGACAGAGTTTCCAAACTGGGAAATACAGATTAAGCGTTAACTCTGTTAAATGAATTCACATATCAGAGACCAGTTTCTTGTAACGCTTCTTTCTGGGTGTTATATGAGGATATTTCACTTTTAGCCTTGGTCTTCAAAGCGAACCGAAATATCACTTTTTCACTTTTACACAAACTGCCTTATGGGAAAAGAGGTATAACTCCCTGAGTGGAATGCACACATCACAAAGCAGTTTCTCAGAAAGCTTCTCTTCAGTTTTTATGTGAAGATATTTCCTTTTTCAACTTAGGCCTGAATGTACTCCCAAATGTCCCTTCGCAAACCCATCCATGATGCAGTTTCAGAACTGAGTAATACAAAGAAAGTTTTATCTATGTGAGATGAATAAACATATCTATCACAAAGCAGTTACACAGAAAGCTTCTTTCCAGTTTTTGTCCTTTTTCACCATAGCCATCTGTATGCTCCAGAATGTCCTCTGGTAGCTTGTTCTCCAAACGGGATTCTCCAATCCTCTATGAGAAGAAAAGTATAACTATGTGAGTGGAATGCACACGTTACAAAGTAGCTCCTCAGAAACCTTCTCCCCAGTATCTATCTGAAGATATTTCCGTTTTCACTGTAAGCCTCCAAACGCTTTCGAGTGTTCCTTAGCTGACTAACCAAAAACAGTGTTAGAATACATCTCAATGAAAACAGAAGCTTAACAGTGCGAGTGGAAATCACGTGACCTAGAGTACTTTCATAGAAATTTCCTTCTGGTTTTTATCACAAGGTATTTCTTTTTAACCATATTCTTTAAAGCATTCCCAAATGCCCTTTCTCAGGTTCCACAGAAACAGTGATTTCAAACTGCTCGCTTCAAAGAATGTTTTAACTCTGTGAGATGAATACAAACATCACTAAGCAGTTGCTCCGAAAGCTTCTCTCCAGTTTACATCGGAAGACATTTCTTTCTCACCACAAACCTCTGGGCGCTACTTAATATCTCTTCACAGATTCCTCAGAGACAGAGTTTCCAAACTGGGCAATGTAGTGTAAGCTTTAACTCTCTGAAATGAATGCACTCGTCAGAGAGCAGTTTCTTGCAACTCTTCTTTCTGGGTTTTATTTCAAGATATTTCACTTTTCACCACAGTCTTCCATGGGCTGCCAAATATCACTTTTTCAGTTTTACAGGAACAGTGTTAAACACTGCCTTATGAGTAAAGAGGTATAACTCCCTGAGTGGAATGCACACATCACAAAATTGTATCTCAGAAAGCTACTATCCAATTTTTATCTGAAGATATTTCCTACTTCCTCACAGTGCTGAATGTGCTCCCGAATGTTCCTTCTCGAATCCATCCATGACGCAGTTCAAAACTGCATAATAGAAAGAAAGTTTTATCTATGTGAGATGAATAGACATATCTATCACAAAGCAGTTTCACAGAAAACTTTTCTCCAGTTTGTCTGAGGGTATTCCTTTTTTCATCATAGGCATCCACATACTCCCGAATGGCCCCTGTTAGCATTTTCTCCAAACGGGATGCCCCAATAATCTATGAAAAGAAAAGTATAACTCTGAGTGGAATGCACACAGCACAAAGCAGCACCTCGGAAATCTTCTCTTCAGTATCTACGTAAAGATATTTCCGTTTTCACCGGAAGCCTCAAAGCGCTCCCAAGTATCCCTTAACTGGCTAACCAAAAACAGAGTTAGAAGGCTGCTCAATGAAAACAGAAGCTTAACTATGCAAGTGGAATTCATGTGACCTTGAGCAGTTTTAAAGAGAGGTTTCTGTTGTATTTTATCAGAGGGTATTTCTTTTTCAGCATATACTTAATAACATTCCCAAATATCCTTTCTCAGGTTTCACAGAAACAGTGATTTCAAACTGCTCAATCCAAAGAATGATTCAACTCTATGAGATGAATGAACACATTACAAAGCAGTTGCTCTGAAAGCTTCCTCCAGTTTACATTGGAAGACGTTTCTTTCTCACCACAAGCCTCCAGGCACCAATGAATATCCCTTCACAGATTCCTCAAAGAGAGAGTTTCCAAACTGGGAACATAGTGTAAGCTTTAACTCACTGAAATGAATGCACACATCAGAAAGCTGTTTCTCTGAATTCTTCTTTCTTGGTTGTATTTCAGGATAATTTTCTTTTCACCATAGTCTTCAATGCGCTGCAAAATATCACTTTTTCAGTTTTACAGGAGCAGTGTTCAAACACTGCCTTATTAGAAAAGAGGTATAACTCCCTGAGTGGAATGCAACATCACAAAGCAGTTTCATAGAATGCTTCTCTCCAGTTTTTATCTGGAGATATCTCCTTTTTCCCCACAGGCCTGAATGTGCTCCTGAATGACCCCTTGTGAATCTGTCCATGACGCAGCTTCAAAACTGTGTAATAGAAAGAAAATTTTATCTATGTGAGATGAATAGACATATCTACGACAAAGCAGTTTCAGAGAAAGCTTCTTTCCAGTTTTTGTCTGAGGATACCTCCTTTTTCATCATAGCCATCCATAAACTCTTGAATATCCCCTGGAAGCATTTTCTTCAAACGGGTTTCCCCAATCGTCTATGAGAAGAAAAGTATAACTCTGTGAGTGGAATGCACACCTCACAAAGCAGCTCCTCAGAAATCTTCTCTCCAGTATCTATCTTAAGATATTTCCGTTTTCACTGTAATCTTCAAAATTCCCCTCAAGAGTTTCGTGTAGCTGAATAACTTGAAACAGTGTTAGAATACTGCTCAATGAAAACAGAAGCCAACTGTGCCACTGGAGTTCACGTGACCTAGGGTAGTTTCACAGAACGTTTCCAAGTTTCCTTCTGGTTTTTCTTGGAGGGTATCACTTTTTTAGCATATTCTTAAGAGTGTTCCCAAATGTCCATTATGAGGATCCACAGAAACAGTGATTTCAAACTGCTCAATCCAAAGAATGATTTTACTCTATGAAATGAATACACACATCACAAATCAGTTGCTCTGTAATCTTCTCTCCACTTTTCATTGGAAGATGTTTCCTTCCTCACCACAAGACTCCAGGCGCCACTCAATATCCCTTCCCAGATTCCTCAAAGACATAGTTTCCAAACTGGACAATGTAGTGTAAGCTTTAACTCTCTGAAATGAATGCACACATTATAGATCAGTTTCCTGGAACACTTTTTTCTCGTTTTTTTTTTTCAGAATATTTCCCTTTTCACCATAGTCTTCAATGCGCTGCAAAATATGACTTTTTCTGTTATACAGGAAGTGTTCAAACACTGCCTTATGTGAAAAGAGGTGTAACTCCGTAAGTGGAATGCACACATCACAAAGCAGTTTCTCAGAAAGCTTCTCTCCAGTTCTTATCTGAAGAGATCTCCTGTTTCCTCATAGGCCTGAATGTGCTCCCGAACATCCCTTCGCGAATCCGTCCATGATGCAGTTTCAAAACTGCGAAATAGAAAGAAAGTTTTATCTATGTTAGATGAATAGACATATCTATCACAAAGCAGTTTCACAGAAAGCTTTCTCCAGTTTTTGTCTGAGGATATTTCCTTTTTCACCATAGCTGTCCATATGCTCCCTAATGTTCCCTGGTAGCTTTTTCTCCAAATGGGATCCCCAATCCTCTATGAGAAGAAAAGTATAACTCTGTGAGTAGAGTGCAAACGTCACAAAGCAGCTCCTCGGAAATCTTCTCTCCAGGACCTCTCTGAAGATATTTCCGTTTTCACCATAAGCCTCAAAATGCTCCCGAGTATCCCTTAGCTGACTAACCTAAAACAGTGTTAGAATACTGCTCAAAGAAAACAGAAGCTTAACTGTGTGAGTGGACATCATGTGACCTAGAGCAGTTTCAAAGAAAATTTCCTTCTGGTTTTTATCGGAAGGTCTTTATTTTTCAGCATATTCTTAAGAACGTTCCCAAATGTCCTTTCTTACTTTCCACAGAAACAGTGATTTCAAACTGCTCAATCCACAGAATGATTTAACTCTCTGAGATGAATACTCACATCACAAAGCATTTGCTCTGAAAGCTTCTCTCCAGTTTTCATTGTAAGACATTTCCTTTCTCAACCCAAGCCTCCAGGCGGCACTTAATATCCCTTCACAGATGCCTCAAATACAGATTTTCCAAACTGGGCAATGTAGTGTAAGCTTTAGCACTCTAAAATGAATGCACATGTCAAAGAGCAGTTTCTGTGAATGCTTCATTCTGGGTTCTATATCCGGATATTTCACTTTTCACCATAGTCTTCAATGCACTGAAAAATATCACTTTTTTAGTTTTACAGGAACAGTGTTCAAAAACTGTCTTATTAGAAAAGAGGTACAACTTCCTCAGCGAAACGCACACAACACAAAGTACTTTCTCAGTACGCTTCTCTCCAGTTTTTTTCTTAAGACGTCTCCTATTTCCCCACAGGAATGCATATACTCCCGAATATCCCTTCACGAACCCGTCCATGATGCAGTTTCTAAACTGGATAATACAAAGGAGGTTTTATCTATGTGAGATGAATAGACATATATACCACAATGCAGTTTCACAGAAAGTTTCTTTCCAATTTTTGTTTGAGGATACTTCCTTTTTCACCATAGCTGTGCATATAATCCCAAATGTCCCCTGGTAGCTTTTCTCCAAACTGGATTCCCCAATCCTTTATGAGAAGAAAAGTATAACTCTGTGAGTGGAATGCACACGACACAAAGTAGCTCCATGGAAATCTCTCCAATATGTATCTGAAGATATTTCCGTTTTCACTGAAGCCTCAAAGTGCTACTGAAAATCCCTTAGCTGACTAACCTAAAACAGTGTTAGAATACTGCTCAATGAAAACAGAAACTTAACTGTGTGAGTGGGCTTCACGTGACAGAGAGCAGTTTCACAGAAAGTTTCCTTCTGGTTGTTATCAGAGGGTATTTCTTTTTCAGCATATTCTTAAGTGTGTTCCCAAATGTCCTTTCTCGTCTTCCACAAAAACAGTGAATCCAAACTGCTCAATCCAAAGAATGATTTATCCTTATGAGATGAATACATACATCACAAAGCAGTTACTCCAAAAGCTTCTCTCCAGTTTTCATCAAAAGACGTTTTCTTTCCCACCAGAAGCCTTTGGGCACCACTAAATATCTCTTCACAGATTCCTAAAAGACAGCGTTTTCACAATGGGCAACGTAATGTAAGCTTTAACTCTCTGAAATGAATGCACACGTCAGAGAACAGTTTCTTGCAATGCTTCTTTCTGGAATTTTTTCCGGATATTTCAATTTTCACCATAGTCTTCAATGCACTGCAAATTATCACTTTTTCAGTTTTACAGGAACAGTGTTCAAACCTGCCTTATGAGAAAAGAGGTATAACTCACTGAGTGGAATGCACATATCACAAAGCAGTTTCTCAGAAAACTTCTCTCCAGTTTTTGTCTGAAGAAATATCTTACACCACATTCCTGAATGTGCTCCGAAATGTCTCTTCATGATTCTGTCCATGAGGCAGTTTCAAAACTGCGTAAGAGAAAGAAAGTTTTATTTATGTGAGATGAATAGCCATATCTAACACCAGACAGTTACACAGAAAGCTTCTTTCCAGTTTTTGTCTGAGGATATTTCTTTTTTCACCGTTAGAGTCCATATACTCTCGAATGTCCCCTAGTAGCTTTTTCTCCGCACAGGATTTCCCAATCCTTTATGAGAAGAAAAGTATAACTCTGTGAGTGGAATGCACACGTCACAAAGCAGCTCCTCGGAAATCTTCTCTCCAGTATCTATCTGAAGATATTTCCATTTTCATCGTGAGCCTCAAAGCGTACCCGAGTATCCATTAGCTGACTAACCTAAAACAGTGTTAGAATACTGCTCAATGAAAACAGAAACTTAACTGTGCAAGTGGACTTCACGTGACCTAGAGGAGTTTCACAGAAAGTTTCCTTCTGATTTTTAGTGGAGGGTATTTGTTTTCCAGCATATTCTTAAGAATGTTCCCAAATATCCTTTCTCAGGTTCTACAGAAAGAGTGGTTTCAAACTGCTCAAACCAAGGAATGATTTAACTCTATGACATGAATACACACATCATAAAACAGTTGCTCCGAAAGTTTCTCTCCAGTTTGCATCTGAAGACGTTTCCTTTCTCACCACAAGCCTCCGGGCACCACTAAATATCAGTTCACAGATTCCGCAAAGACAGAGTTTACAAACTGGGCAACATAGTGTAAGCTTTAAATCTCTGAAATGAATGCACACGTCAGAGGGCTGTTTGTAGGAATGCTTCTTTCTGGGTTTATTTCCGGATATTTCACTTTTTGCCATAGTCTTCAATGCGCTGCAAAATATCACTTTTTCAGTTTTACAGCAACCGTGTTCAAACACTGCCTTAGGAGAAAAGAGGTATAAGTCCCTGAGTGGAATGCACACATCACAAAGCAGTTTCTCGGATGCTTCTCTCCAGTTTTTATCTGAAGATATCTCCTTTTTTCCCACAAGCCTGAAAGTGCTCCCAAATGTCCCTTCGTGAATCCATCCATGACGCATATTCAAAACTGCATAATAGAAAGAAAGTCTTATCTATGTGAGATGAATAGACATATCTATCACCAGGCAGTTTCACAGAAATCTTCTTTCCAATTTTTGTTTGTGGATATTTCTTTTTTCACCCTAGCTGTCCACATGCTCCGGAATGTCCTCTGGTAACTTTTTCTGCAAACGGGATTCCCCAGTCTTCTATGAGAAGAAAATTAAAACTCTGTGAGTGGAATGCATACTTCACAAAGTAGTTGCTCCGAAAGCTTCTCTCTGTTTTCATCGGAAGATGTTTCCTTTCTCACCACAAGCCTCCTGGTGCCACTTATATCAGTTCACTTTTCCTCGGAAATAGAGTTGCCAAAGTGGACAACGTACTGTAAGCTTTAAATCTCTGAAATGAATGCACAAGTCAGAGGGCAGCATCTTGGAACACTTCTTTCTGGGCTTTATTTCAAGATATTTCACTTTTCACCATAGTCTTCAAAGCACTGTAAAATATCACCTTTTCAGTTTTACAGAAACAGTGTTAAAACTCTGCCTTATGAGAAAAGAGGTATAACTCCCTTAGTGGAATGCACAAATCACAAAGAAATTTCTCAGAAAGCTTCTCTCCAGTTTTTATCGGAAGATATCTCCTATTTCCCCACAGGCGTGAATTTGCTCCCAAACGTCCCTTCTCGAATCTGCCCATGACGTAGTTTCAAAACTGCATAACGGAAACAAAGTTTTATCTATGTGAGATGAATAGACATATCTATCAGAAAGCAGTTTCACAGAAAGCTTCTTTCCAGTTTTTGTCTGAGGACATTTCCAAATTCACCATGGTCATCCATATACTCCCGAATGTCACTTGGTAGCACTTTCTACAAAAGAGATTCCCCAATTCTCTAAGTGAAGAAAAGCATAACTCTGTGGGTGGAATATATATCTTACAGAGCAGCTCCTCGGAAAGCTTCTCTCCAGTTTCCATATGAAGGTATTTCCTTTTTCACTGTAAGCTTCAAAGTGCTCCCGAATATCCCTTCGCTCACTAAACAAAAACAATGTTAGAATACTGCTCAATGAAAAGAGAAGCTTAACTGTGTGAGCATAATTCACATGATAGAGAGCAGTTTCACAGAAAGAGGGCTTCTGGTTTCTATCTGCGATTATTTCTTTTTCAGCATATTCTAAAGAGAGTTCCCAAATGTTCTTTCTGTGATTCCTCAGAAACAGAGATTTCAAAGTGCTCAATCCAAAGAATGATTTAACTCTATGAGATGAATACACACATCACAAAAGAGTGGCTCAGAAAATTTCTCTCCCATTTTCAATGGAAGAGATTTCCTTCCTCGGCACAGGCCTACACTTGCCACTTAATATCCCTTCGCAGAATCCTCAAAGACAGACTTTCCAAACTGGGAAATGTAGAGTAAGTTTTAACTCTGTGAAATGAATGGACATCTCAGGAGCAGTTTTTTCTAATGTTTTTTTCCGGGTTTTATTTGATGACATTTCACTTTTTGGCATATTCTTCAATGTGCACCTAGTATTACTTTTTTAATTTACAGGACCACTGTTCAAACAGTGCCTTATAAGAAGAAAGTAATAACTCCATGAGTGGAATGAAAATATCACCAAGCAGTTTCTCAGAAAGCTTCTCTCCAGTTTTTATCTCACGATATTTCCTTTTTCACCATAGGCCCGAATGTGATCCCGAAAATCCATTCACGGATCTATCCACGAGGGAGTTTCCAAGCTTCGTAAGGTAAAGAAAACTTTATCTGTGTGAGACAAATAAACATAGTGAAAAGTAGATTCACAGAAAGTTTCTTACCAGTTTTTATCTGAAGATAATTTCCTTTTTCACCATAGTCCTGAATGTGCTCCGAAATGTCCCTTTGTGGATCCATCCATGACAGAGTTTCCAAGCTCAGTAATGTAAAGAAAGCTTTATCTATGTGAGATGAATACACATATCATGGAGCAGTTTCATAGAAAGCTTCTTTCCAGTTTTTGTCTGAGGCTACTTCCCGTTTCACCATAGGCACCAACATGCTCCCGAATATCACTTGGTGACTTTTTCTCCAAAAGGGTTTCCCCGATGCTGTATGAGAAGAGAGGTATAACACTGTGAGTGAAATGCACATGTCACAAAGCAGTTCCTCAGAAAGGTTCTCTCTAGTTTCGTTCTGAACATATTTCCTTTCTCAACGTAAGCCTCACAGTGCTCCCAAATATCCCTTCACATGCTAAACATAAAGAGGGTTAGAAAATTGCTCAATGAAAAGAGAGGCTTAACTGAGTGAGAGGAATTAAGGTGACATAGAGCAGTTTCACAGAAAGCTTCCTTCTGGAATTTACCAGAGGATATTTCTTTCTCCATATTCTAAGGAGCTCTCCCAAATGTCCTTCCTCAGATTCCACAAAAACAGTGACTTCAAACTGCTCATTCAAAAATGGTTTAACTCTATGAGATGAATACTCACAAAACAAAGCAGTGGCTCAGAAAGATTCTCTCCAGTTTTCATCGGAAGATGTTTCCTTGCTCACCACAAGCCTCTGAGCGCCACTTAATATCCCTTCACAGATTCCACAAAGACAGATTTTCCAAACTGGGCAACATAGAGTAAGCTTTACCTCTGTGAAATGAATGCAAACATCAGAGAGCAGTTTCTTGGAACGCTTCTTTCTGGGTTTTATTTGAGGATATTTCACTTTTTGCCATAGTCTTCAATGCACTCCAATGTATCTCATTTTGATTTTACATGAACAGTGTTCAAACACTGCCGTATGAGAAAAGAGGTAAAACTCGCTGTGTGAAATGCACACACCACAAAGCAGTTTCTCAGAAAGCTTCTCAGCAGTAATTATCTGAAGATATTTCCTTTTTCACCATAGGCATGAATGTGATCCTGAATATCCCTTCGCGTATCTGACCATGACGGAATTTCTATGCCGCGTAATGTAAAGAAAGCTTTATCTATGTAAGATGAATAAATATAGCAAAAAACAGATTCACAGAAACTTCTTTCCATTTTTTAACTGAAGATATTTCCTTTTTCAGCACGGTCCTGAATGTGCTCCCGAGTGTCCCTTCACGGATCCATCCATGACAGAGTTTCCAAGCTGCATAATGTAAAGAAAGCTTTATCTATGTGAGATGAATACACATATCACAAATCAGTTTCACAGAAAGCTTCTTTCCAGTTTTTATGTGAGACTATTTCCTTTTTCATCATAGGTGTCAATATGCTCCCGAATATTCCTTGGTACCGTTTTCTCCAAAATGTTTTCCCAATACTGTATGAGAAGAGAGGTATAACACTCTGAGTAGAATGCACACACCACAAAGCAGTTCCTCGGAAAGCTTCTCTCCATTATCTATCTGAAGATATTTCCTTTTTCACTGCAAGCCTGAAAGCACTCCCGAATATCATATCACACGCTAAACATAAACCGTATGAAAACTGGTCAATGCAAGAGAGGCTTAACTGAGAGAGTGGAATTCAGAGGATGCACAGCAGGTTCACAGAAAGTGTCCTTCTTGTTTTTATCTGAGGATATTTAGTTTTCTATATTGCAAAGAGCGTTCCCAAATGTCCTTCCTCAGATTCCACAGAAACAGTGATTTCAAACTATTCAATCCAAAGAATGGTTTATCTCTATGAGATGAACACATACATCACAAAGCAGTTGTTCAGAAATCTTCTCTCCAGTTTTCAATGGAAGACGTTTCCTTGCTCACCACAGACCTTTGGGAGTCACTTAATATCCCTTCGCAGATTCCTCAAAGACAGCGTTTCCTAACTGGATAATGTACAGTAAGCATTAATTCTGTGGAAATGAATGCACATATCAGAGAGCAGTTTCTTGGAACGCTTATTTCTGGGTTTTATTTGAGGAGAGTTCTCTTTTCGTCATAGTCTTCCATGCGCTACGAAATATCACGTTTTCGATTTTACAGGAACAGTGTTGAAACACTGCCTTATGAGAAAAGAGGTATATCTCTCTCAGTGGAATGCACACATCACAAAGCAGTTTCTCAGAAAGATTCTCTCCAATTTTTATATGAAGTGGTTTCCGTTTTCACAGTAGGCCTGAAGGTACTCCCGAATGTCCCTTTGCAGATCTGTCCTTGTCAGAGTTTCCAAACTGCGTAATATAAAGAAAGTTTATCTATATGAGTTGAATAAACATATCTATCACAAAGCAGTTTCCGAGAAAGCTTCTTTCCCGTTTTTGTCAGAGGGTAATACCTATTTCACAATAGCCGTCTATATACTCCTGAATGTCCCTTGGTAGATTTTTCTCCAAAAGGGATTCCTCAATCCTCTATGAGAAGAAACGTATAACTGTGAGTGGAATTCACACTCACAAAGCAGCTCCTCAGAAAGCTTCTCTCTAGTGTTTATCTGAAGATATTTCCATTTTCACCATAAGCCTCAAAGAGGCTCCTGAGTATCCCTTCACAGACTAAACTCAGTGTTAGAATACTGCTCAATGTAAAGAGAAGCTTAACTGTGTGAGTGGAAATCACATGACCGAGAGCAGTTCCACAGAAAGCTTCCTTGTGGTTTTTATCTGAGGGTGTTTCCTTTTCAGCATATTCTAAAGACCATTCCCAAATGTCCTTTCTCAGGCTCCACAGAAACAATGAATTCAAACTGTTCAAACCAAAGAATGATTTAACTCTATGAATTGAACCCACACATCACAAAGCAGTTGCTCAGAAAGCTTCTCTCCAATTTTCAACGAATGAAATTTTCTTGCTCACCACAGGCCCCAGAACGCCACTTAATATCTATTCACAGATTCCTCAAAGACAGACTTTCCAAACTGGGCAATGTAGGGTAAGCTTTAATTCTGTGAAATGAATGCACACACCACAGAGCTGCTTCTTTGAATGCTTCTTTCTGGGTTTTATTTGAGGATAGTTCAATTGTCAGCATAGTCTTCAATGCGCTCTGAAATATCACTTCTTCAGTTTACAGGAAACGTGTTCAAACACCACATTATGAGAAAAGAGGTATAACTCCCTGAGTGAAATGCACACATCACAGTTCAGTTTCCCACAAAGCTTCTCTCCAGTTTTTATCTGAGATATTTCCATTTTCAAAATAGTCTTGACTGTGCTCCTGAATGTCCCTTTGCAAATCCTTCCATGACAGAGTTTCCAAGCTGCATAATATAAAGAAAGCTTTATCTATGTGAGATGAATAAAAATAGCAAAAAGCAGATTGAAAGAAAGCTTCTTCCCAGTTTTTCTCTGAGGATATTTGTTTTTTCACCATAGCCATCCATATACACCCAAATGTCCCTTGGTATCTTTTTCTCCAAAAGACATTCCCCAATCCTTTATGAAAAGAGAGGGATAACACTGTGAGTGAAATGCACAGGTCCAAAGCAGTTCCTCAGAAAGCCTCTCTCCATTTTCTATCTGAATATATTTCCTTTTTCACCGTAAGCCTCAAAGCACTCCTGAATATCCCTTCGCACGCTAAATATAAAGAGTGTTAGAAAAGTACTCCATGAAAAGAGAAGCTTAACTGAGCGAATTGAATTCATGTGACAGATAGCAGTTTCACAGAAAGCTTCCTTCTTTTTTTAATCAGAGGATATTTCTTTCTCCATAATCGAAAGAGCATTCCCAAATGTCCTTCCTCAGATTCCACAGAAACAGTGATTTCAAACTGCTCAATCCAAAGCATGATTTAACTCTATGAGAAGAATACACATGCCACAAAGCTGTTGCGCAGAAAGGTTCTCTCCAGTTTTCAACGGAAGACATTTCCTTGCTCACCACAGGCATCCAGGCGCCACTTAATATAACTTCGCAGATTCCTCAAAGACAGTTTTTCCAAACTGGGCCATGCAGAGTAAGCTTTAACTTTGTGAAATGAATGCACATATCAGAGAGTAGTATCTTGGAAGGCTTCTTTCTGGGTTTTATTTGAGGACAGTTCACTTTTTCCCATAGTTTTCAATGCACTCCAAAATAAAGTATTCTCCATTTTACAGGAACAGTGTTCAAACACTGCCTTCTGAGAAAGAAGTTATAACTCCCTGACTGGAATGCAGACATCACAAAGCAGTTTCTCAGAAATCTTCTCTCCAGTTTTTTTCTGAAGATATTTCCTTTTTCACCATTGGCCTGAATGTGCTCCTAAATGTCCCTTCATCGTCCTGTCCAAGATGGAGTTTCCAAGCTCTGTAATAAAAAGAAAGCTTTATCTATGTGAGATGACTAAACATAGCAAAAAGCAGACTCTCAGAAAGCTTCTTTCCAGTTTTTAACTGAAGATATTTCCTTTTTCACCATAGTCTAGAATGTTTTCCTGAATGTCCCTTCACGGATCCGTCCATGACAGAGTTTGCAAGCTGTGTAATGTAAAGAAAGCTTTATCTATGTGAGATGAATACACATATCACAGAACAGTTTCATAGAAAGCTTCTTTCCAGTTTTTGTCTGAGTCTCTTTCCCTTTTCACCATAGACATCAATATGCTCCCGGATATCCCTTGGTCCCTTATTTTCCAAAAGGGTTTCCCCGATGCTGTATGAGAAGAGATGTACAATACTGTGAGTAAAATGCACACGTCACAAAGCAGTTCCTCAGAAAGCTTCTCTTCAGTTTCTATCTGAACATGTTTCCTTTCTCACAGTAAGACTCAAAGCACTTTCGAATATCCTTTTGCACACTAAATATAAACAGTGTTAGAAAACTCTTCAAAGAAAAGGGAAGCTTAACTGAGTGAGAGGAATTCAAACGACACATAGCAGTTTCAAAACAACCTTCCTTCTGGTTTTCTTCGGAGGATATTTCTTTCTCCATATTCCAAATAATGATGCCAATTGTCCTTCCTGAGATACCACAGATACAGTGATTTCAAACTGCTCAATCCAAGGAATGGTTTAACTATATGAGATGAATACACACATCACAAAGCAGTTGCTCAGAAAGATTCTCTCCAGTTTTCAAAGGAAGTCATTTCCCGGCTCAACACAGTCCTCCGGGCACCACTTAATATAACTTCGCAGATTCCTCAAAGAGTGACTTTTCAAACTTGGCAATGTAGAGTAAGCTTTAACTCTGTGAAGTGAATACACATATCAGAGAGCAGTTTCTTGGAATGCTTCCTTCTGGGTTTTATTTGAGGACAGATCACTTTTCCCCATAGTCTTCACTGCACTTCGAAATATAATTTTTCTTGTTTTTACAGGAACAGTGTTCAAACACTGCCTTATGAGAAAAGAGGTATAACTCCCTGAGAGGAATGCACACGTCAGAAAGCAGTTTCTCAGAAAACTTGTCTCCGGGTTTATCTGAAGATCTTTCCTTTTTCACCATAAGCCTGAATGTGCTCCTGAATGTCCCATCGTGATTCCGTCCATGATGGAGTTTCCAAGCTGTGTAATGTAAAGAAAGCTTTATCTAGGTGAGATGAATAAGCATAGCATAAAGCAGATTCACAGAAAGCTTCTTTCCAGTTTTTATCTGAAGATATTTCCTTTTTCACCATAGTCCAGGATTTTCTCCCGAATATCCCTTCGTGGATCCGTCCATGACAGAGTTTGCAAGCTGCATAATGTAAAGAAAGCTTTATCTATGTGAGATGAATACACATAGCACAGAGAAGTTTCACAGAAAGCTTCTTTTCAGCTTTTCCTTGAGGCTTTTTCCCTTTTCACCATTTTCATCAATATGCTCACAAATATCCCTTGTTATGTTTTTGTCCAAAATGGTTTCCCCGATGCTGTATGAGAAGAGAGGTGTAACATTGTCAGTGGAATACATACGTCACTAAGCAGTTCCTCGAAAACTTCTCTCCAGTTTCTATCTGAACATATTTCCTTTTTCACCATAAGCCTCAAAGCACTCTCGAATACCCCGTCACAAGCTACACATAAATCATGTTTGAAAACTGCTCATTGAAAAGAGAAGCTTAATTGAGTGAGAGGAATTCACAAGGCACAGAGCATTTTCACAGAAATCTTCCTTATGGTTTTTACATGAGGATATTTCTTTCTCCATATTCTAAAGAGCATTCCCAATGTCCTTCCTCAGATTCCACAGAAGCAGTGATTTCAAACTGCTTGATCCAAAGAATGCTTTATTTCTATGAGATTAATACACACATCACAAAGCAGTTGCTCACAAAGTTTCTCCCCCGTTTTCATCCGGAGACAATTCCTTGCTCACCACAGGCCTTGGGTGCCACTGTATATTCCTTTGCAGATTGCTCAAAGACAGAATTTCCAACCTAGGCAACGTAGAATAATCTTTAACTCTGTGAAATGAATGCACATATCAAAAAGCAGTTTCTTGGAAAACTTCTTCCTGAGTTTTATTTGAGGATATTTCACTTTTCACCATAGACGTCAATGATCTCCGAAATATCACTTTTTCGGTTTTACAGGAACGGTATTCAAACACTGCCTTATGAAAAAAGAGGCATAACTCCCTGAGAGGAATGTACACATCACACCACAATTTCTAAGAAAGCTTCTCTCAATTTTTTGTCTGAAGATATTTCCATTTTCACCATAGGCCTGAATGTGCACCCGAATGTCCCTTCGCTGATCCTTCCATGACGGAGTTTCCAAACTGCATAACATAAAAAAAGCTTTATCAATGTGAGATGAATAAACATGTCTATCACAAAGCAGTTTCACACAAAGCTTCTTTCCAGTTTTTATCTGAGGATATTTCCTTTTTCACCATAGCCATCCGTATTCTCCGGAATGTCCCTTGGTGACTTTTTCTCCACAAGAGGTTCACCAATACTCTAAGTGAAGAAATGTATATGTCTGTGAGTGGGATGCACACGTCAAAGCAGCTCCTCGGAAAACTTCTTCCCTGTTTCTGTCTGAATATATTTCCGGTTTCACCATAAACCTCAAAGTGCTAACGAATATCACTTCGCAGACTAAACAAAAACAGTGTTAGAATACTGCTCAATGAAAAGAGAAGTTGAACTGCATGAGTGAAATTCACACGACCGAGAGCAGTTTCACAGAAAGCTTCTTCTGGTTTTTATCTCAGGGTATTTGTTTGTCAGCATATGCTAAAGACCAAATGGCCTTTCTCAAGTTCCAAAGAAACAGTGATTTCAAACTGCTCAATCCAAAGAATGATTTAACTCTATGAGATGAATGCAAACATCACAAAGCAGTTGCTCAGAAAGCTTCTCTCCAGTTTTCAATGGAAGACATTTCCTTGCTCATCACAGGCCTCCGGGTGACACTTAATATCCCTTCGCAGATTCCTCAAAAACAGAATTTCCAATCTACGCAATGTAGAGTAAGATTAAACTCTGTGAAATGAAAGCACATATCAGACAGCAATTTCTTGGAACGCTTCTTTCTTGGTTTTATTTGAAAACAGTTCAATTTTCGCCATGGTCTTCAATGTGCTCTAAAATATCACTTTTTCTGTTTTACAGGAAACATGTTCAAACTCTGCCTTATGAAAAAAGAGTCATAACTCCCTGAGTGTAATGTACACATCACAAAGCAGTTTCTGAGAATGTTTCTCTCCACATTTTATCTGAAGATATTTCCATTTTAACCATATTCCTGAATATGCTCCCCAATGTCCCTTCTTGGATCCGTCCATCGCAGATTTTCCAAGCTGCGAAACATAAAGAAAGCTTCATCTATGTGAGATGAATAAACATATCTATCACAAAGCAGTTTCACACAAAGCTTCTTTCCAGTTTTTCTCTGAGGATATTTCCTTTTTCACGATAGCTGTCCATATACTATCGAATGTCCTTTGTTGGCTTCTTCTCTAAAAGAGGTTCACCAATCCTCTAAGCGAAGAAATGTATATCTCTGTGAATGGAATGCACACGTCACAAGGCAGCTCCTCAGAAAGCTTCTTCCCTGTTTCTGTCTGAAGATATTTCCGTATTCACCATAAGCCTCAAAGTGCCAATGAATATCAGTTCGCAGACTAAACAAAAACAGTGTTAGAATACTGCTCAATGAAAATAGAAGTTGAACTGTGTGAGTGGAATTCACGTGACCAAGAGCAGTTTCACAGAAAGCTTCCTTCTGGTTTTTATCTCAGGGTATTTCTTTTACAGCATATGCTAAAGACTGTTCCCAAATGGCCGTTCTCAAGTTCCAAAGAAAGAGTGATTTCAAACTGCTCAATCCAAAGAATGATTTACCTCTATGAGACGAATGCAAACATCACAAAGCAGTTGCTCAGAAAGCTTCTCTCCAGTTTTCAACGGAAGACATTTCCTTACTCATCACAGGCCGCCAGGCGACACTTAATATCCCTTTGCAGATTCCTCAAAAACAGAGTTTCCAAACTGGGCAATGTAGAGTAAGATTTAACTCTGTGAAATGAATGCACATATCAGACAGCAACTTCTTAGAATGCTTCTTTCTGGGTTTTATTTGAGAATAGTTGAATTTTTGCCATAGTCTTCAAAGCTCTCCGAAATATCACTTTTTCAGTCTTACAGGAACCATGTTCAAACACTGCCTTATGAAAAAAGAGGTATAACTCCCTGAGTGCAATGTACACATCACAAAACAGTTTCTCAGAATGCTTCTCTCCACTTTTTATCTGAAGATATTTCCATTTTCACCATAGCCCTGAATGTACTCCCCAATGTCCCTTCACGGATCCATCCATGATAGAGTTGCCAAGCTGTGTAATGTAAAGAAAGCGTTATCTATGTAAGATGAATACAGATATCACAGAGCAGTTCCATAGAAGGCTTCTTTCCAGTTTTTATCTGAGGCTCTTTTCCTTTCCACCGTAGGTGTCAATATTCTCCCAGATATCACTTGGTATCTTATTTTCCAAAAGGGTTTCCCCGGTGCCGTATGAGAAGAGACGTACAATACTGTGAGTGAAATGCACAAGTTACAAAGGCAGTTCCTGGGAAAGCTTCTCTCCAGTTTCTATCTGAACATATTTCCTTTCTCACTGTAAGACTCAAAGTGCTTCTGAATATGCCTCTCACACTAAACATAGACAGAGTTAGAAAACTCTTCAATGAAAAGGGAAGCTTAACTGAGCGAGAGGAATTCATATGATACATAGGAGTTTCACAGAAATCTTCATTCTGGTTTTCATCTGAGGATATTTCTTTCTCCATATTCCAAAGTAGGGTCCCAAATGTCCTTCCTGAGATACCACAGAAACAGTGATTTCAAACTGCTCAATTCAAGGAATGCTTTTATTCTATGAGATGAATACACACATCGCAAAGCAGTTGTTCAGAAATCTTCTCTCCAGTTTTCATGGGAAGACATTTCCTTGCTCACCACAGGCCTCAGGGGCACTGCTTAATATCCCTTCGCATATTCCTCAAAGACAGAGTTTGCTAACTGGGCAATGTAGAGTATGCTTTAATTCTGTGAAGTGAATGCACATATCAGACAGCAGTTTCCTGGAACGCTTCTTTCTGGGTTGTACTTGAGGATAGTTCACTTTTCAGCATAGTCTTCAATGCACTCTGAAATATCACATTTTCGGTTTTACAGAAACAGTATTCAAACACTGCCTGATGAGAAAAGAGGTATAACTCCCTGAGTGGAATGCACGCATCACAAAACAGTTTCTCAGAAAGTTTCTCTGCAGTAATTATCTAAAGATATTTCCATTTTCATCATAGTGCTGAATGTGCTCCCCAATGTCCCTTCAAGGATCCATCCAGGACAGAGTTTCCAATCTGCATAATGTAAAGAAAGCTTTATCTATGTGAGATGAATACACATATCACAGATCAGTTTCACAGAAAGCTTCTTTCCAGTTTTTGTCTGAGGCTATTTCCTTTTTTATCATAGGCATCAATATGCTCCCTAATATCCCTTGGTACCATTTTCTCCAAAATATTTTCACGATGCTGTATGAGAAGAGAAGTATAACACTCTGAGTGGAATGCACACATCACAAAGTAGTTCCTCAGAAAGCTTCTCTCCATTTTCTATCTGAAGGTATTTCCTTTTTCACTGTAAGCCTGGAAGCGCTCCTGAATATCCCTTCGCGTGCTAAACATAAACAGTATGAAAACTGGTCAATGCAAGATAAGCTGAAGTGAGTGAGAGGAATTCACACGACACACAGCAGTTTCACAGAAAGTGTCCTTCTTGTTTTTATCTGAGGATATTTAGTTCTCCATATTCTAAAGAGCATTCCCGAATATCCTTCCTCAGATTCCAAAGAAATAGTGATTTGAAAGGGCTCAATCCAAAGAATGGTTCAACTCTATGAAATGAATACACACATTACAAAGCAGTTGCTCAGAAACCTTCTCTCCAGTCTTCGAAGGAAGACATTTCCTTGCTCACCAGAGTCCTCTGGGAGCTACTTAATATCCCTTTGCAGATTCCTGAAAGACAGAGTTTCCAAACTGGGCAGTGTAAAGTAAGCTTTAATTCTGAAAAATAAATGCATATATCAGAGAGCAGTTTCTTGGAATGCTTCTTTCTGGGTTTTATTTGAGGAGAGTTCTCTTTTCGCTGTAGCCTTCAATGCGCTACAAATTATCATGTGTACGGTTTTACAGGAACAGTGTCGAAACACTAGCTTACGAGAAAAGAGGTATATCTCCTTGAGTGGAATGCACACATCACAAAGCAGTTTCTCAGAACGCTTCTCTACAATTTTTATATGAAGAGATTTCCGTTTTCACCATAGGCCTGAAAGTGTTCCTGAATGTCCCTTTGTGGATCTGTCCTTGACAGAGTTTCCAAACTGTGTAATATAAGGAAAGTTTTATCTATGTGAGATGAATAAACATATCTATCACAAAGCAGTTTCCCAGAAGGCTTCTTTCCCGTTTTTGTCAGAGGGTAATTCCTTTTTCACAATAGCCGTCTATATACTCTGGAATGTCCCCTGGTAGCTTTTTCTCCAAAAGGATTTCCCCAATACTGTATGAGAAGAAACGTATAACTCTGTGAGTGGAATGCACACATCACAAAGCAGCTGCTCAGAAAGCTTCTATCTAGTGTCTATTTGAACATACTTCCATTTTCACCATAAGCCTCAAAGCGCTCCCGAATATCCCTTCACAGACTAAACACAGTGTAAGAATACTGCTCAATGAAAAGAGAAGCTTAACTGTGTGTGTGGAAATCACAGGATCAAGAGCAGTTTCACAGAAAGCTTCCTTCTGGTTTTCATCTGAGGATATTTCTTTCTCCATATTCCAAAGAGTGTTCCCAAATGTCCTTCCTGAGATGCCACAGCAACAGTCATTTCAAACTGCTCAATCTAAAGAATGATTTAAGTCTTTGAGATGAATACACACATCACAAAGCACTTACTCAGAAAGCTTCTCTCCAGTTTTCATGGGAAGACATTTTCTTGCTTACAACAGGCCTCTGGGGCGCTTACCACAGGCCTCCGGGGCTCCAATTAATATCCCTTCACATATTCCTCAAAGACAGAGTTTGCACACTGGACAATGTAGAGTACCCTTTAATTTTGTGAAGTGAATGCACATATCAGAGAGAAGTTTCTTGGAAAGTTTCTTTCTGGGTTTTACTTGAGGATAGTTCACTTTTCACCATAGTCTTCAATGTATTCTGAAATATCACTTTTTCAGTTTTACAGGAACAGTGTTCAAACACTGCCTTATGAGAAAAGAAGTACAACGCCCTGAGTGGAATACACACATCACAAAGCAGTTTCTCAGAAAGCTTCTCTGCAGTAATTACCTGAAGATATTTCCATTTTCACCATAGTCTTGAATGTGCGTGCCAATGTCCCTTCACGGAAACTTCCATGACAGAGTTTCCAAGCTACGTAATGTAAAGAAATGTTTATCTATGTGAGATGAATAAACATAGGAAAAAGCAGATTCACAGAAAACTTCTTTCCAGTTTTTATGTGAACATATTTCCTTTTTCACCATAGTCCTGAATGTCCTCCCGAATGTCCCTTCGTGGATCCATCCATGACAGAGTTTCCAAGTGGTGTAATGTAAAGGAAACTTTATCTAAGTGAGATGAATACACATATCACAGATCAGTTTCATAGAAAGCTCCTTTCCAGCTTTTCACTGAGGCTATTTCTTTTTTCACCATAGGCATCAACATGCTCCTGAATATCACTTTTTTCTCCAAAAAGGTTTCCCCGATGCTGTATGAGAAGAGAGGTATAACACTTTGGGTGGTTTGCACACGTCACAAAGCAGCTCCTCAGAAAGCTTCTGTACAGTTTCGGTCTGAACATATTTCCTTTTGCAACGTAAGCCTCAAAGCGCTCCCGAATATCCCTTCACACGCTAAACATAAAGAGGGTTAGAAAACTGCTCTATGAAAAGAGGCTTACAAAAAGGAGAGGAATTAAAACGACACAGAGCAGTTTCACAGAAAGCTTCCTTCTGGATTTTACCTGAGGATATTTCTTTCTCCATATTCTAAGGAGCGTTCCCAAATCTCCTTCCTCAGATTCCAGAAAAACAGTGACTTCAAACTGCTCAATCCAAAGAATGGTTTAACTCTATGAAATGAATGCACTCATCACAAAGCAGTTGCTCAGAAAGCTTCTCTCCCGTTTTCATCAGAAGACGTTTCCTTGCTCACCACAAGCCTCCGGGCACCACTTAATATCCTTTCACAGACTCCTCAAAGACAGAGTTTCCAAACTGGGCAATGTAGAGTAAGCTTTAACTCTGTGAAATGAATGCACATATCAGAGAGCAGTTTCTTGGAACAGTTCTTTCTGGGCTATACTTGAGGATATTTCACTTTTTGCCATAGTTTTCAATGTGCTCCAAAATATCACATTTTCGGATTCACAGGAACAGTGTTCAAATACTGCCTTATGAGTAAAGAGGTAAAACTCACTGAGAGGAATGCACACATCACAAAGCTGTTTCTCAGAAAGCTTCTCTTCATTTTTTATCTGGAGATATTTCATTTTTCACCATTGGCCTGAATGTGCTCCTGAGTGTCCCTTCGTGAATCCATCCATGTTGGCGTTTCAAAACTGCGTAATAGAAGGAAAGTTTTATCTATGTGAGATGAATAAACATATCTATCACAAAGCAGATTCACAGAAGGCTTCTTTCCAATTTTTGTCTGAGAATATTTCCTTTTTCACCATCGCTGTCCATATACTCCCAAATGTCCCCGGGGAGTTTTTCCTCCAAAACGATTCTCAAATCCTCTATGAGAAGAAAAGTATAACTTTGTGAGTGGAATGCACACGTCACTAATCAGCTCCCCGGAAGTCTTCTCTCCAGTTTCTATCTGAAGATATTTCAGTGTTCACCATGAGCCTCAAAGCACTCCCGAGTATCCCTAAGCTGTCTAAACTAAAACAGTGTTAGAATACTGCTCAATGAAAACAGAAGCTTAACTGTGCGAGTGGAATTTACATGACACAGAGCACTTTCACAAAAAGCTTCTTCTGCTTTTTATCGGAGGGTATTTCTTTTTCAGCATATTCTTAAGAGCGTTCCCAAATGTCCTTTATCAGGTGCCGCAGAAAGTGATTTCAAACTGCTCAATCCAAAGAATGATTTAAGGCTATCAGATGAATACACACATCCCAAAGTAGTTGCTCAGAAAGCTTTTCTCCAGTTTTCATTGGAAGACGTTTCCTTTCTCACCACAAGCCTCAAGGCGCCCCTTCATATCCTTTCACAGATTCCTCAAAGACAGAGTTTCCAAACTGGGCAGTGTAGTGTAAGTTTTAAATCTCTGAAATGAATGCACACGTCAGAGAGTAGTTTCTAGGAACGCTTCCTTTTGGGTTTTGTTTCAGTGTATTTCACTTTTTGTCATACTCTTCAAAGCGCTGCAAATATCACTGTTTCAGTTTTACAGAAGAAGTGTTCAAACACTGCCTTTTGAAAAAAGAGGTATAAGTCCCTGAATGGAATGGACACATCACAAAGCTATTTCTCAGACAGCTTCTCTGTAGTTATTATCTGAAGATATCTTCTATTTCCCCACAGGCCTCATGTGCTCCCGAATGTCCCTTCACGAATCTGTCCATGAAGCAGATTCAAAAGAGCATAATAGAAAGAAAGATTTATCTATGTGAGATGAATAGATATATCTTTCACAAAGCAGTTTCACAGAAAGCTTCTGTCCAGTTTTTGTCTGAGGATATTTCCTTATCCACCATAACCATCCATATACTTCCGAATGTCTCCTGGTAGCTTTTTCTGCAAGCAGGATTCCCCAATCCTCTATGAGAAGAAAAGTATTACTCTGTGAGTAGAATGAATGCATCACCAAGCAGCTTCTCAGAAATCTTCACTCCAGTATCTATCTGAAGATATTTTCATTTTCACTGTAAGCCTCAAAGCGCTCCCGAGTATCCCTTAGCTGACTAAACTAAAACAGTGTTAGAATACTGCTCAATGGAAACAGAAGCTTAACTGTGTAAATGGACTTCACGTGACCTAGAGCAGTTTCACAGAAAGTTTCCTTCAGGTTTTTTTCGGGGGTATTTCTTTTTCAGTATATTCTTAAGAGTGTTCCAAAGGTCCTTTCCCAGGTTCCACAGAAACAGTGATTTAAAACTGCTCAATCCAAAGAATGATTTAACTCTATGAGATGAATACACACATCACAAAGCATTTGCTCTCAAAGCTTCTGTCCAGTTTTCATGGGAAGACGTTTCCTTTCTCACCACAAGCCTCCATGCGCCACTAAATATCCCTTCACAGATGCCTCAAAGACATAATTTCCAAACTGGGCAATGTAGTGTAAGCTTCAACTCTCTGAAACGAATGCACATGTCAGAGAGCAGTTTCTTAGAACGTTTCTTTCTCAGTTTTATTTCAGGATATTTCACCTTCCGCCATAGTCTTCAATGCACTGCAAAATATCACTTTTTCAGTTTTACAGGAACAGTGTTCAAACACTGCCTTATGAGAAAGAGGTAAAAGTCCCTGAGTGAAATGCTCACATCACAAAGCAGTTTCTCAGAAAGCTTCTCTCCAGCTTTTAGCTGAAGATATTTCCTAATTCCCCACAGGCCTGAATGTGCTCCCAAATGTCCCTTCGTGAATCCATCCATGACACAGTTTCAATACTGCATAATACTAAGAAAGTTTTATCTATGTGAGATGAATAGACATATTTATCACAAAGCAGTTTCACAGAAAACTTCTTTCCAGTTTTTGTCTAAGGATATCTCCTTTTTCACCACAGCCGTCCATACACTCCCGAATGTCCTCTGGTAACTTTTTCTCCAAATGGGATTCCGCAATCCTCTATGAGAAGAAAAGTATAACTCCGTGAGTGGAATGCATGCATCACAAAGCAGCTCCTTGGAAATCTTCTCTCCAGTATCTATCTGAAGATATTTCCCTTTTCCCCATAAGCCTCAAAGTACTCCCGAGTATCCCTTAGCTGACTAACCTAAAACAGTGTTAAAATATTGCTCAATGAAAACAGAAGCTTAACTGTGTGAGTGAACTTCATGTGACCTAGAGCAGTTTCACAGAAAGTTTCCTTCAGGTTTTTTTCTGAGGGTATTTCTTTTTCAGTATATTCTTAAGAGTGTTCCAAATGTCCTTTCCCAGGTTCCACAGAAACAGTGATTTCAAACTGCTCAATCCAAAGAATGATTAAACTCCATGAGATGAATACACACATCACAAAGCATTTGCTCCAAAACCTTCTGTCCAGTTTTCATCAGAAGACGTTACCTTTCTCACCACAAGCCTCCGTACACCACTAAATATCCCTTCACAGATTCCTCAAAGACAGAGTTTCCAAACTGGGCAATGTAGTGTAAGCTTTAACTCCCTGAAATGAATGAACTCGTCAGAGAGCAGTTTCTTGGAACACTTCTTTCTGGGTTTTATTTCAGAACATTTCACATCTTGCCATAGTCTTCGATGCTCTGCAAAATGTAACTTTTTCAGGTTTACAAGAACAGTGTTCAAACCTGCCTTATGAGAAAAGAGGTATAACACACTGAGTGGAACACACACATCAAAAAGCAGTTTCTCAGAAATCTTCTCTCCAGTTTTTATCTGAGGAAATCTCCTATTACCCCACATTCCTAATTGTGCTCCCGAATGTGTCTTCTCGAATCCGTCCATGAGACTGTTTCAAAACTGCGTAATTAAAAGAAAGTTTTATTTATGTGAGATGAATAGCCATATCTATCACCAAACTGTTATGCAGAAAACTTCTTTCCTGTTTTTGTCAGAAGATATTTCCTTTTTCTCCATAGCCGTGCATATACTCCTGAATGTCTCCTGGTAGCATTTACTCCAAACGGGATTCCCCAATCCTCTATAAGAAGAAAGGTATAACTCTGTGAGTGTAATGCACACGTCACAAAGCAGCTCCTCAGAAATCTTCTTTCCAGTATCTATTTGAAGATATTTCCATTTTCACTGTAAGCCTCAATGCGCTCCCTAGTATCTCTTAGCTGACTAACCTAAAACAGTGTTAGAATACTGTTCAGTGAAAAAACAAGCTTAATTGTGCGAGTGGACTTCACATGACCTAGAGCAGTTTCTCAGAAAGATTCCTTCTGGTTTTTATTGGAGGATATTTATTTTTTAGGATATTCTTAAGAGCGTTCCCAAATATTCTTTCTCAAGTTCCACAGAAACAGTGATTTCAAACTGCTCAATCCAAAGAATGATTTATCTCTATGAGATAAAAACACACAGCACAAAGCAGTTGCTCTGAAAGTTTCTCTCCAGGTTTCATCGGAGGACATTTCCTTTCTCACCACAAGCCTCTGGGCGCCACTTAATATCCCTTCACAGATTCCTCAAAACAGAGTTTCCAAACTGGGAACGTAGTGTAAGCTTTAACTCTCTCAAGTGAATGCACATGTCAGAGAGCAGATTCTTGGAACGCTTTGTTCTGGGTTTTATTTCCGGATATTTCACTTTTTGCCATAGTCTTCAAGGCGCTGAAAAGTGTCACATTTTCCGTTTTGCAGAAACAGTGTTCAAACACAGGCTTATGAGAAAAGTGGTATAACTCCGTGAGTGGTATGCACACATCACAAAGCAATCTCTCAGAGAGCTTCTCTGCAGTTTTTTCCGGAAGATATCTCCTTTTTCCCCAGAGGCCTCTAAGTGCTCCTGAATGTCTCTTCGCGAATCAGCCCATAACGCAGTTTCAAAGCTGCGTAATAGAAAGAAAGTTTTATCTATGTGAGATGAATAGAGATATATATCACAAAATAGTTTCACAGAAAGCTTCTTTCCAGTTTTTGTCTGAGGATATTTCTTTTTGCACCATAACAGTCCATATACTCCCGAATGTCCCCTGGTAGCTTTTTCTCAAATGTCTTCAATGAGCTGCAAAATATCACTTTTTCAGTTTTACAAGAACAGTGTTCAAACATTGCCTATGAGAAAAGAGATTTAACTCCCTGAGTGGAATGCACACATCACAAAGCAGTTTCTCAGAAAGCTTCCCTTCAGTTTTTATCTGAAGATATCTGCTATTTCCACACAGGCCTGAATGTGCTCCCAAATGTCCCTTCGCGAATCCGTTTTTGACGCAGTTCCAAAACTGTGCACAGAAAGAAAGTTTTATCTATGTGAGATGAATAGACATATTTATCACAAAACAATTTCACAGAAAGCTTCTTTCCAGTATTTGTCTGAGGATATATCCTCAGACACGTTTCCAGCTCTCATGGACTTCACATGACCTAGAAACAGAGCAGTTTCACAGAAAATTTCCTTCTGGTTTTATCAGAGGGTATTTCTTTTTCAGCATATTCTTAAGAGCTTTCCTAAATGTCCTTGCTCAGGTTCCACGGAAACAGTGATTTCAGACTGCTTAATCCAAAGAATGATTAAACTCTATGAGATGCATACACACATCACAAAGCCATTGCTCCGAAAGTGTCTGGCCAGTTTTCATCAAAAGATGTTACCTTTCTCACCACAAGCCTCCAGGCACCACCTAATATCCCTTCACAGTTTCCTCAAAGACAGCGTTTCCAAACTAGGCAACGTACTGTAAGTGTTAACTCTGAAATGAATGCCAACGTCAGAGAGTAGTTTCTTGGAACGTTTCTTTCTGGGTTTTATTTCTGGATATTTCACTTTTTGCCATAGTCTTCAATGCGCTGCGAAATATCACTTTTTCAGTTTTACAGAAACAGTGTTCAAACACTGCCTTATGAGAAAAGAGGTATAACTCCCTGAGTGGAATACATATATACAAAACACTTTCTCAAAAAGCTTCGCTACAGTTTTTATCTAAAGATATCTCGTATATATGCACAGGCCTGAATGTGTTCCCAAATGTCCCTTCACTAATCCATCCACGTCGCAGTTTCAAATCTGTGTCATAGAAAGAAGGTTTTACATATGTGAGATGAATAGACAAATCTATCACGATGCAGTTTCAGAGAAAGCTTCTTTCCAGTTTTTGTCTGATGATAATTCCTTTTTCACCATAGCCATCCATATACTCCCGAATGTCGCCTGGTAGCTTTTTCACCAAGCGGGATTCCCCAATCCTCTATGAGAAGAAAATTATAACTCTGGGAGTGCAATGCACACGTCACAAAGTAGCTCCTCCGAAATCTTCTCTCCAGTATCTATCTGAAGATATTTTCATTTCACCATAAGAATCGAAGCACTCCCGAGTATCCCTTGGCTGACTAACCTAAAACAGTGTTAGAATACTGCTCAATGAAAACAGAAGCTTAACTGTGTGAGTGGACTTCATATCACCTAGAACAGATTCACAGAAAGTTTCATTCTGCTTTTTATCGAAGGGTATTTCTTTTTCAGCATATTCTTCAGAGTGTTCCCAAATGTCCTTTCTCAGGTTCCACAGAAACATTGATTTCAAACTTCTCAATCCAAGAACGATTTAACTCTATGAGATGAATACACACATCACAAGGCAGTTGCTCTGAAAGCTTCTCTCCAGTTTTCATCAAAAGACGTTTCCTTTCTCAGCACAAGCCTTCAGGCGCCACTTAATATCCTTTCACAGATTCCACAAAGACAGATTTTCCAAAGCGGGCAGTGTAGAGTAATCTTAACTTTGTGAAATGAATGCACATATCAGAGAGTAGTTTCTTGGAACGCTTCTTTCTGGGTTTTAATTGAGGATATTTCACATTCCACACAGTCTTCAATGAACTCTAAAATATCACATTTTCGGTTTTACAGGAACAGTGTTCAATCACTGCCTTATGAGAAAAGAGGTATAACTAGCTGAGTGGAATGCACACATCACAAAGCAGTTTCTCAGAAAGCTTCTATCCAGTTTTTATCTGAAGATATTTCCTTTTTCACCGTAGGCCTGAATGTGCTCCCGAATGTCCCTTCGCGAATTCATCCATGATGCAGTTTCCAAACTGCGTAATAGAAAGAAGGTTTTATCTCTGTGAGATGAATAGAAGTATCTATTCAAAGCAGTTCACAGAAAGCTTCTCTCCAGTTTTTGTCAGAGAATATTTCCTTTTTCACCATTGGTGTCCATATTCTCCCGAATGTCCCTTTGTAGCTTTTTCTCCAAAAGGGATTTCCAAATCCTCTGTGACAGGAAAGGTATAATTCTGTGAGTGGAATGGACACCTCACAAAGCAGCTCCTTGGAGAGATTCTCTCCAGTTTCTATCTGAAGTTTTTTTCCTTTTTCACCATAAGCCTCACAGTGCTCCCGAATATCCTTTCACAGACTAAACATAAACAGTGTTAGAATACTGCTCAACGAAAACAGAAGCTTAACTGTGTGAGTGGAATTTACACTACACAAAGCAGTTTCACAGAAAGCGTCCTTCTGGTTTCTATCTCAGGTTATTTATTTTTCAGGATATACTAAAAAGCCTTCCCAAATGTCCTTTCTCAGAGTCCACAGAAAGTGATTTCAAACTGCTCAACCCAAAGAATGATTTAACTCTATGAGATGAATACAAACATCACAAAAGAGTTGCTCAGAAAGCTTCTCTCTAGTTTTCAACGGAAAGCATTTCCTTGCTCACCACAGGCCCCCGGTCGCCACTTAATATCCCTTTGCAGAATCCTGAAAGACAGACTTTCCAAACTGGTAAATGTAGAGTAGGCTTTAACTCTGTGAAAAGTATGGACATATCAGAGAGCAGTTTCTTGGAGTACTTCTTTCTGGGTTTTATTGGACGATTTTCACTTTTCACCATAGTTTTCAATATGCTCCAAATATCACTTTTTTAGTTTCATGGGAACAGAATTCAAACAGTGCCTTATGAGAAAAAAGGTATAACTCCCTGAGTGTAATGTACACACCACCAAGCAGTTTCTCAGAAAGCATCTCTCCAGTTTTTATCTGGTAATATTTTCTTTTTCATCATAAGCCCGAATGTGATCCCGAATATCCCTTCGCGGATCCATCCATGATGGAGTTTCCAAGCTGCGTAATGTAAAGAAAGCTTTATCTATGTGAGATGAATAAACATAGCAAAAAGCAGATTCACTGAAAGCTTCTTTCCAGTTTTTGTCTGAAGATATTTCCCTTTTCACCTTAGGCATCAATATGCTCCAGAATAGTCCTTTGTACCTTTTTCTCCTAAAGGATTTCCCCAATGCTGTATGAGAAGAGAGGTATAACACTGTGAGTGAAATGCACACGTCACAAAGCAGTTCCTCCGAAAGCTTCTCCCCAGTTTCTATCTGAACATATTTCCTTTTACAACATAAGCCTCAAAGCGCTCCCGAATATCCCTTCGCACACTAAAGAAAAACAGTGTTAGAAAACTGCTCAATGGAAAGAGAAGCTTAACTGAGCAAGAGGAATTCACATGACACAGAGGAGTTTCACAGAAAGCTTCCATCTGGATTTTATCTGAGGATATTTCTTTCTCCATATTCTAAAAAGCGTTCCCAAATATCCTTTCTGAGATGCCACAGGAACAGTGATTTCAAACAGCTCAATCCAAAGAATGATTTAACATTATGAGCTGCATACACACATCACAAAGGAGTTGCTCAGAAAGCTTCTCTTCAATTTTCAATGGAAGACATTACCTTGCTTGCCACAGGCCTCTGGTTGCCACTTAATATCCCTTCTCAGAATCCCAAAGACAGACTTTACAAACTCGGAAATGTAGAGTAATCTTTAACTCTGTGAAATGAATAACCATATCAGAGAGCAGTTTCTTGGAGTGCTTCTTTCCGGGTTTTATTTGATGACATTTCACTTTTCACTGTAGTCTTTAATGTGCTCTGAAAATCGCTTTTTTAGTTTTACAGGAACAGTGTTGAAACAGTGTCTTATGAAAAGAAAGGTATAACACCCTGAGTGGAATGCACACATCACCAAGCAGTTTCTCAGAAAGTTTCTCTCCAGTTTTTATCAGATGATATTTCTTTTTACATCATTGGCCCGAATGTGACCACCAATATCCCTTCGCGGATCCATCCATGACGGAGTTTCCAAGCTGCATAATGCAAAGAAAGCTTTATCTATGTGAGATGAATAAACATATTAAAAAGCAGATTCACAGAAAGATTCTTTCCATTATTTATCTGAATATATTTCCTTTTTTAACATAGTCCTGAATGTGCTCCCGAATGTCCCTTCGTGGTTCCGTCCCTGACAGAGTTTCCAAGCTGTGTAATGTAGAGAAAGCTTCATCCATGTGAGATGAATACACATATCACAGAACAGTATCACATAAAGGGTTTCCCCGATGCTGTATGAGAAGAGAGTTATAATACTGTGAGTGGAATGCACATGCCACAAAGCAGTTCCGCGGAAAGCTTCTCTCCAGTTTCTGTCTCAACATATTTTCTTTTTCAACGTAAGCCTCAAAGAGCTGATGTATATCCCTTTATACGCTAAACATGAACAATGTTAGAATACTGCTCAATGAAAACAGAAGCTTAACTGAGCGAGAGGAATTCATATGACACACAGCAGTTTCACAGAAAGATTCCTTCTGGTTTTTATCTGAGGATATTTCTTTCTCCATATTCTAAAGATCGTTCCCAATTGTCCCTCCTCAGATTGCACAGAAGCAGTGAATTCAAACTGCTCAATCCAAAGAATGATTTAACTCTATGAGATGAATACACACATCACAAAGCAGTTGCTCAGAAAATTTCTCTGCAGTTTTCATCGAAAGTCATTTCCTTGCCCAACACAGGCAAATGGGCACCACTTAATTTCCCTTCACAGATTCCTGAAAGACAGAATTTACAAATGGGGCAACGTACAGTAAGCTTTATCTCTGTGAAATGAATGCCCATATATGAGAGCAGTTTCTTGATATGCTCCTTTCTGGGTTTTATTTGGGGATATATCACTTTTAGCCATAGTCTTCAATGGGCTCCAAAATATCACTTTTTCGTGTTACAGGAACAGTGTTCAAACACTGCCTTATGAGAAAAGAGGTATAAATCTCTGAGTGGAATATACACATCACAAAGCAGTTTCTCAGAAAGCTTCTCTCCAGTTTTTATCTGAATATATTTTCTTTTTTGCAATAGGCCTGAAGGCGCTTTCAAATATCCCATTGCAGATCCGTCGATGATGGAGTTTTCAACTACGTAATATAAACAAAGTTTTATCTATGTGAGATGAATAAACAGAGCAAAAACCAGATTTACGGAAAGCTTCTTTCTAGTTTTTATCTGAAGATATTTCCTTTTTCACCATAGGTCTGAATGTGCTCCCGAACATCCCTTCACGGAACCATCCATGACAGTGTTTCCCAGCTGCGAAATGTAGAGAAAGATTTATCTATGTGAGATGAATACTCATATCTAAGAACAGTTTCAGAGAAAGGGTTCCCTGATACTGTATGAGAAGAGAGGTATAACACTGTGAGTGGAATGCACACATCACAAAGCAGCACTTCGGAAAACTTCTTTCCAGTTTCTGTCAGAACATATTTTTTTTTCACTGTAAGCCTCAAAGTGTTCCTGAATATCCCTACGCATGCTAAACATAAAGAGTGTTAGGAAACTGCTCAGTGAAAAGTGAAGCTTAACTGGGCGAGTGGAATTCACACGACACAGAGCAGTTTCACAGGAAGCTTGCTTCTGGTTTTTATCTGAAGGTATTTGTTTTCCAGCATATTCTAAAGAGCGTTCCCATTTTTCCTTTCCCAGGTTCCACAGAAACAGTGATTTCAAACTGCTCAATTGAAAGAATGATTTAATTCTACGAGATGAATGCACACATCACAAAGCAGTTGTTCAGAAAGCTTCTCTCCAGTTTACAAGGGAAGACATTTCCTTGCTCACCACAGGCCTCTTTGCGCCACTTAATATCCCTTCACAGATTCCTCAAAGATGCAGTTTCCAAATTGGACAGTGTAGAGTAAGTTTTCACTCTGTGATATGAAAACACATATCAGAGAGCAGTTTCTTGGAAGACTTCTTTCTGGGTTTTATTTGAGGATATTTCACTTTTTGCCATAGTCCTCAATGCACTCCAAAAAATCACTTTTTCAGTTTTACAGGAACACTGTCCAAACACTGCCTTATGAGAAAAGAGGTATAACTCCCTGAGTGGAATACACACATCACAAAGCAGTTTCTCGGAAAGCTTTTCTCCGGTTTTTGTCTGAAGATATTTCGATTTTCCCCATAGTCCTGAATGTGCTCCTAAATGTCCCTTCGTCAATCAATCCATGACAGTGTTTCCAAGCTGCATAAGGTAAAGAAACCTTTATTTATGTGAGATGAATAAACATCGCAAAAAGCAGATCCAAAAAATCTTCTTTCCAATTTTTATCTTAAGATATTTCTTCTTTCACCATAGTCCTGAATGTACTCCTGAATGTCCCTTCGCAGATCCATCCATGACAAAGTTTCCAAGCAGCGAAATGTAAAGAAAGCTTTTTCTATGCGAGGTGAATACACATAGCACAGAACAGTTTCACAGAAACTTCTTTCCAGTTGTTTTCTGAGGCTATTTCTCCTTTCTCTATATGCATCAATATGCTACCAAATATCCCTTGGTACTTTTTTCTTCCAAAGAGTTTCCTCGATGCTATATGAGAAGTACAAACTGTGAGTGGAATGCACACGTCACAAAGCAGCTCCTTGGAAATCTCTCCAGTTTCTATCTGAGGATATTTCTGTTTTCACCATAAGCCTCAAAGTGCTCCTGAGTATCCCTTAGCTGACTAAACTTAAACAGTGTTAGAATACTGCCCAATGAAAACAGAAGCTTATCTGTGCAAGTGGAATTCACATGACACAAAGCAGTTTCACAGAAAGCTTCCTTCTGGTTTTTATCGGAGGGTATTTCTTTTCCAGAATAGTCTTTAGAGCGTTTCCAATTGTCCTTTCTCAGGTTCCACACAAAGAGTGACTTCAAACTGCTCAATCCAAAGAATGATTTAACTCTATGACATGAATACACACATCACAAAGCAGTGGCTCTGAAAGCTTCTCTTCAGTTTTCAATGATAGAAATTTCCTTACTCACCATAGGCCTCCAGTTGCCACTTAATATCCCTTTGCAGAATCCTCAAAAACAGACTTTTCAAACTGGGAAATGTATTATAATCTTTCACCCTCTGAATGAATGCATATGTCAGAGAGCAGTTTCTTGAAATGCTTCTTTCTGAATTTTATTTCAGGATATTTCACTTTTCACTATAGTCTTCCATGCGCTCTGAAATATTACATTTTTGGTTTTACAGGAACAGTGTTCCAACACTGCCTTAGGAGAAAAGTGGTATAACTCCCTGAGTGGAATGCACACATCACAATGCAGTTTCCAAAAAAGCCTCTATCCAGTTTATATGTGCAGAAATCTCTTTTTTCTTCCCTAGGCCTGAATGTGCTCCCGAATGTCCCTTCGTGAATCCATCCATGATGAAACTTACAAACTGCGTAATATAAGGAAAGATTCATCTGTGTGAGATGAATAAACATACCTATCACAAAGCAGTTTCATAAAAATCTTTGCAGTTTCTGTCTGAGGATATTTCTTTTTCACCATAGCCATCCATATACTCCTGAATATCCCTTGGTAGCTTTTGCTCCAAAAGGGATTCCCAAATCCTCTATGAGAAGAAAGGTAAAATTCTCTGAGTGGAACACACATGTCACTAAGCAGCTCCTCGGAAAGCTTCTCTCCAGTTTCTATCTGAAGATATTTCCTTTTTCACCTTAAGCCTCAAAGGGCTCCCGAATATCCCCTTGCAGACTAAACAAAAACAGTGTTAGAATACTGCTCAATGAAAACTGAAGCTTAACTGTGCGAGTGGAATTCACATGACACAGAGCAGTTTCACAGAAAGCTTCCTTCTGGTTGCTATCCGAGGTTATTTCTTTTTCTGGATATTATAAAGAGCGTTCCCAAATGGCCTTTCTCAGATTCCACAAGAAGTGTGATTTCAAACTGCTCAATTCAAAGAATGGTTTAACTCTATGAGATGAATGCAAACATCACAAAAGTGTTGCTCAGAAAGCTTCTCTCCAATTTTCAATGGAAGATATTTCCTTGCTCGCCACAGACTTCCTGTTGCCACTTAATATCCCTTCGCAGAATCCTCAAAGATAGACTTCACAAACTGGGACACATAGAGCAAGCTTTAACTCTGTGAAATGAATGGATATGTCAGACAGTAGTTTCTTGGAATGTTTCTTTCTGGGTTTCATTGGACAACATTTCACTTTTTGCCATAGTTTTCAACATGCTCCGAACATCACTTTTTTACTTTTACAGAATCAGTGTTCAAACAGTGCCTTATGAGAAGAAAGGTATAAATCCCTGAGTGGAATGCACACATCACTAAGCAGTTTCTCAGAAAGCTTCTCTCCAGTTTTTATCTGATGATATTTCTTTTTTCACCATAGGCCAGAATGTGATCCCAAATATCCCTTTGCGGATCCGTCCATGCAGAGTTCCCAAGCTGCATAATGTAAAGAAAGCTTTATCTATGTGAGAAGAATACACATATCACGGAGCAGTTTCACAGAAGGCTTCTTCCCAGTTTTAGTCTGAGGCTATTTCCCTTTTCACCATGTTCGTCAATATGCCTCCGAATGTCCCTTGGTACCTTTTCCTCCAAAGGGCTTCCCTTATGCTGTATGAGAAGAGAGGTGTAAAACACTGTGAGTGGAATGCATACGTCATGAAGCAGTTCCTCTTAAAGCTTCTCTCAAGTTTCTATCAGAACATATTTCCTTTTTCACCATAAGTCTCAAAGTGCTTCCGAATATCCCTTCAAACGCTAAACATAAACAGTGTTAGAAAACTGGTCAATGAAAAGAGAACCTTAACTGAGTGAGAGGAATTCACAAGATACATAGCAGTTTCACAGAAATCTTCCTTCTGGTTTTTATCTGAGGCTATTTCTTTCTCCATATTCTAAGGAGCGTTCTCAAATGTCCTAACTCAGATTCTGTAGAAACAGTGATTTCAAACTGCTCAATCCGAAGAATGATTTAACTCTATGAGATGAATACACACTTCAAAAGCAGTTGCTCAGAAAGCTTCTCTTCAGTTTTTATCTGATGATATTTTCTTTTTCACCATAGACCTGAACGTGATCCCGAATATCACTTCATGGTCCATCCATGATGGGGTTTCCAAGCTGCATAATGTAAAGAAAGCTTTATGTATGTGAGATGAATAAACATAGAAAAAAGCAGATTCACAGAAAACTTCTTTCCAATTTTCATCCGAAGATATTTCCTTTTTCACGCTAGTCCTGAATGTGCTAAAAATCATCACTTCACGAATCTGTCCATGACGGACTTTCAAAACTGCGTAATAGAGAGAAAGTTTTATCTATGTGAGACGAATAAAAGTACCTATCTTAAAGCAGTTTCACAGAAAGCTACTTTCCAGTTTGTCTAGGATATTTCCTTTTTCACCATAGCCATCCATATACTCGCGAATGTCCCCTGGTAGCTTTTTCTCCAAAAGAGGTTCCCCAATCCTCTATGAGAAGAAAAGTGTAACTCTGTGAGTGGAATGCACACATCACCAAGCAGCTCCTCAGAAATCTCTCCAGTTTGTATCTGAAGATATTTCCTTTTTCACCGTAAGCCTCAAAGCGCTCCTGAATATCCCTTCACATGCTAAACATAAACAGGTTTAGAAAATTGCTCAGTGAAAAGCGAGGCTTAACTGAGCGAGAGGTATTAAGACGACACAGAGGAGTTTCACAGAATGCTTCCTTCTAGATTTTACCTAAGGATATTTCTTTCTCCCTATTCTAAAGAGCATTCCGAAATGTCCTTCCTCAGTTCCACAAGAACAGTGATTTAAAACTGCTCAATCCAAAGAATGGTTTAACTCCATGAGATGAACACACACATCACAACACAGTTTCTCAGAAAGCTTCTCTCCAGTTTTCAGTGGAAGATGTTTCCTAGCTCATGACAAGTCTCCAGGCACCACTTAATATCCCTTCACAGATTCTTTAAAGACAGAGTTTCCAAACTGGGCAACGTAGAGTAAGCTTTAACTCTGTGAAATGAATGCACCTCTCAGAGATCATTTCCTTGGAACGCTTCTTTCTTGGTTTTATTTGAGGATATTTCACTTTTCGTCATAGTCTTCAATGCACTTCGAAATATTACATTTTCGGTTTTACAGGAACAGTGTTCAAACACTGCCTTATGAGAAAAGAGGTATAACTTCCTGAGTGGAATGTTCTCATTACAAAGTCATATTTCAGAAAGCTTCTCCCCAATTTTTTCTCTGAAATATTTCCTATTTCACCATAGGCCTGAATATGCTCCTGAATGTCTCTTCATGAATCCGTCCATGAAGGAGTTTCAAAACTGTGTAGTAGAAAGAAAGCTTTATCTATGTCAGATGAATAAACATACCTATCTCAAAGCAGTTTCACATAAATTTTCTTTCCAGTTTTTGTCTGAGGATGTTTCATTTTTCACCATAGCAGTGCATATAACCCCACATGTCCCTTGGTAGCTTTTTCTCCAGTAGGGATTCCCCAATCCTCTAAAAGAAGAAAGGTATAATTCTGTGAGTGGAATGCACACGTCACAAAGTAGCTCCTCGGAAAGCTTCTCTACAATTTCTATATGAAGATATTTCCTTTTTCACCCTAAGCCTCAAAGCGCTCCCGAATATCCCTTCACAGACAACACATAAACAGTGTTAAAATACTGCTGAATGAAAAGAGAAGTCTAGCTGTGTGAGCAAAATCCACTCGACACAGAGCAGTTTCACAGAAAGCTTCCTTCTGGTTTCTATCTGACGTTATTTCTTTTTCAGGATATTCTAAAAACGGTTCCAAAATGTCCTCTCTCAGATTCCACAGAAACAGTGATTTCAAACTGCTCAATCCAAAGAATGATTTACCTCTATGAGATGAATACAAACATCACAAAAGAGTTGCTCAGAAAACTTCTCTTAAATTTTCAACAGAAGACATTTCCTTGCTCGCCACAGTCCTCTGGTTGGTAGTCAATATCCCTTCGTAGAATCCTCAAAGACAGACTTTCCAAACTGGGAAATGTGGAGTAAGTTTTAACTCTGTGAAATGAATGGACATGTTACAGAGTAGTTTCTTGGAATGCTTCTTTCTGGGTTTTATTGAACAACATTTCACTTTTCACCATAGTCTTCAATGTGCTCCGAATATCACTTTTTTTAGTTTTCCAGGAACAGTGTTCAAACAGTGCCTTATGAGAAGAAAGGTATAACTCCCTGAGTGGAATGCACACATCACAAAGCAGTTTCTCAGAAAGCTTCTCTCCAGGTTTTATCTGATGATATTTCTTTTTTCACTATAGGCCCGAATGTGATCCCAAATATCCCTTCGCGGAACCATCCATGACGGAGTTTCCAAGCTGCGTAATATAAAGGAAGCTTTATCTATGTGAGATGAATAAACATAGTAAAAAGCAGATTCACAGAAAGCTTCTTTATAGTTTTTATCTGAACATATTTCGTTTTTCACCATAGTCCTGGATGTCCACCCAAATGTCCCTTTGTGGATCCGTCCATGACAGAGTTTCCAAGTAGTGTGTGATGTATCGAAAGCTTTATCTATGTGAGATGAATACACATATCACAGAGCAGTTCCATAGAACGCTTCTTTCCAGTTTTTGTCTTAGGCTATTTCCCTTTTCACCATAGGCATCAACAAGCTCCCGAATATCACTTGGTACCTTTTTCTCCAAAAGGGTTTCCCCGATGCTGTATGAGAAGAGAAGTATAGCACTGTGAGTGGAATGCACATGTCACAAAGATGTTCCTCGGAAAACTTCTCTTCAGTTTCGGTCTGAACATATTTCCTTTTTCACCATAAGACTCAAAGCACTCCCGAATATCCCTTCACGTGCTAAACATAAAAAGTGTTAGAAAACTGCTCAATGAAAAGAGACACTTAACTGAGCGACAGTAATTAAGATGACACAGAGCAGTTTCACAGAATCTTCCTTCTGGATTTTACCTGAGGATATTTCTTTCTCCATATTATAGGGAGCGTTCCCAAATGTACTTCCTCAGATTCCAAAAGGACAGTGATATCAAACTGCTCAATCCAAATAATGTTTTAACTCTATGAGATCAATACACACATCACAAAGCAGTTGCTCCAAAAGCTTCTCTCCAGTTTTCATGGGAAGACGTTTCCTTTCTCATGTAAGCCTCTGGGCGCCACTTAATATCCCTTCGCAGATTCCTCAAAGACAGAGTTTCCAAACTGGGCAATGTAGTGGAAGCTTTAACTCTGTGAAATGAATGCACAGGTCATAGAGCAGTTTCTTGGAACGCTTCTTTATGGGTTTATTTCAGGATATTTCACTTTTTGCCATAGTCTTCAAAGCGCTTCAAAATATCACTTTTTCATCTTTACAGGAACAGTGTTCAAACATTGTCTTATGAGAAAAGAAGTAAAACTCCCTGAGTGGAATGCAAGTATCACAAAGCAGTTTCATAGAAAACTTCTCTCCAGTTTTTATCTTGCAATATTTCTTATTTCCAAACAGGCCAGAATGTGCTCCCGAATGTCCCTTTGCAAATCTGTTCATGACGCAGTTTCAAAACTGCGTAATAGAAAGAAATTTTTATCTATGTGAGATGAATAGACATATCTATCACAAAGAAGTTTCAGAGAAAGTTTCTTTACAGTTTTTGTCTGAGGATACTTCTTTTTTCACCATATAAGTCCATATACTCCGGAATGTCCCCAGGTAGAGTTTTCTTAAAAAAGGCATTCCTCAATCCTGTTTGAGAAGAAAAGTATAACTCTGTGAGTGGAATGCACATGTCACAAAGCAGCTCCTCAGAAATCTTCTCTCCAGTATCTATCAGTACATTTTTCCATTTTCACTGTAAGCCTCAAAGCACTAAAGAGTATCCCTTAGCAGACTAACCTAAAACAGTGTTAGAATACTGCTCAATGAAAACAGAAGCTTAACTATTTGAGTGAAATTCACATGACCTAGAGCAGTTTCACTGAACGTTTCCTTCTGGTTTCTATCGGAGGGTATTACTTTTTCAGTATATTCCTAAGAGCGTTCCCAAATGTCCTTTTTCAGGTTCCACAGAAATAGTGATTTCAAACTGCTCAACCCAAAGGATGATTTATCCCTATGAGATGAATACACACATCACAAAGCAGTTTCTCCAAAAGCTTCTCTCCAGTTTTCAACGGAAACCGTTTCCTTTCTCATCACAAGCCTCTGGGCGCCACTTAATATACCTTCAGAGATTCGTCAAAGACAGACTTTCCAAACTGGGCAATGTAGTGTATGTTTAACTCTCTGAAATAAATGCACAGGTCAGAGAGCAGTTTTTTGAAACACTTCTTTCTGAGTTTTTTTTCAGGGTATTTCACTTTTCACCATAGTCTTCAATGTGCTGCAAAATAATTTTTTCGGTTTTACAGGAGCAGTGTTCAAACACTGCCTTAAGAGAAAAGAGGTATAACTCCTTGAATGGAATGCACACATCACAAAGCACTTTCTCAGAAAGCTTCTCTCCAGCTTTTATTTGAAGATATTTGCTATTTCCCCACAGGCCTCAATGTGCTCCCGAATGTCCCTTCACGAATACATCCATAACGCCATTTCAAAACTGCGTAATAGAAAGAAAGTTTTATCTATGTGAGATGAATAGACATATCTATTACAAAGCAGTTTCACAAAAATCTTCTTTCCAGTTTTTGTCTGAGGATATTTCCATTTCCACCATAGCCATCCTTATACTCCTGGAAGTCCCCTGGTAGCTTTTTCTCCAAACGGGATTCCCCAATCCTCTATGAGAAGAAAAGTGTAACTCTGTGAGTGGAATAAACACGCCACATAGCAGCTCTTTGGAAATCTACTCTCCAGTATTTATCTGAAGTTATTTTCATTTTCATCGTGAGCCTCAAAGAGCTCCCGAGTATCCCCTAGCTGACTACCCTAAAACAGTGTGAGAATACTGCTCAATGAAAATAGAAGTTTAACTGAGCGAGTGGAGTTCATGTGATCTAGTGCAGTTTCACAGAATGTTTCCTTCTGGTTTTTATCGGAGGGTATTTCTTTTTCATAATATTCTTAATGTCCTTTCTCAGGTTCCACAGAAACAGTGATTTCAAACTGCTGAATCCAAAGAATGATTTAACTCTATGAGATGAATACACACATCACAAAGCAGTTGCCCCAAAAGCTTCTCTCCAGTTTTCATCAGAAGACGTTTCCTTTCTCACAAGAAGTCTCTGGGCACCACTTAATATCCCTTCACAGATTCCTCAAAGACAGAGTTTCCATACTGGGCAACGTAGTGTAAGTTGAACTCTCTGAAATAAATGCACATATCAGAGAACAGTTTCTTGAGCTCTTCTTTCTGGGTTTTATTTTAGGATATTTCACTTTTTGCCACAGTCTTCAATGCAGTGCAGAATATCACTTTTTGAGTTTTACAATAACAGTGTTCAAATACTGCCTTATGAGAAAAGAGGTATATATCCCTGAGTAAAATGCAAGCATCACAAAGCAGTTTCTCAGAAAGCTTCTCTCCAGTTTTTATCTGAATATATTTCCCATTTCCCCAGAGGCCTGAATGTGCTGCCAAATGTCCCTTTGTGAATCAGTCCATGATACAGTTTCAAAACTGCATAATAGAAAGAAAGTTTTATCTATGTGAGATGAATAGATATATCTATCACAAAGCAGTTTCACAGAAAGCTTCTTTCCAGTTTTTGTCTGAGAGTATTTCCAATTTCACCATAGTTGTCTATATACTTCCAAATGTCCCTTGGTAGCTTTTTCTCCAAAAGATATTCCCCAATTCTCTAAGTGAAGAAGAGTATAACTCTGTGAGTGGAATACATATGTATTACAAAGCAGCTCCTTGGAAAGCTTCTCTTCAGTTTCCATCTGAAGGTATTTCCTTTTTCACCATAAGCCTCAAAGTGCTCCTGAATATCCCTTCACACACTAAAAAAAAACAGTGTTTGAATACTGCTCAATGAAAAGAGAAGCTTAACTATACGAGCAGAATTCACATGACAGAGTGCAGTTTCACAGAAAGCTTCCTTCTGGTTTCTATCTGCGGTTATTTCTTTTTCAGCGTATTCTAAAGACAGTTCCCAAATGTTCTTTCTCAAATTGCTCAGAAACAGAGATTTCATAGTACTCAATCCAAAGAATGATTTAACTCCATGAGATGAATACACACATCACAAAAGAGTGGCTCAGAAAACTTCTCTCCAGTTTTCAACGGAAGAGATTTCCTTGCTCACCACAGGCCCCCGGGTGCCACTTAATATCTCTTTGCAGATTACTCAAAGACAGACTTTCCAAACTGGGCAATGTAGAGTAAGCTTTAATTCTGTGAAATGAATGGGCACATCAGAGAGCTGCCTCCAGAACGCTTCTTTCTGGGTTTTATTTGAGAATAGTTCAATTTTCAGCATAGTCTTCAATTAGCTCCAAAATATCACTTTTTCAGTTTTACAGAAAACGTGTTCAAACACTGCATTATGAGAAAAGAGGTATAACTTCCTGAGTGGAATACACACATCACAAAGCAGTTTCTCACAAAGCTTCTCTCCAGTTATTATCTGAGATATTTCCATTTTCAAAATTGTCTTGAATGTGCTCCCGAATGTTCCTTTGCAGATCCCTCCATGACAGAGTTTCCAAGCTGTGTAATGTAAAGAAAGCTTTATCTATGTGAGATGAATAAAAAGAACAAAAGGCAGATTCACAGAAAGCTTCTTACCAGTTTTTCTCTGAGGATATTTCCTTTTTCACCATAGCCGTCCATATACACCAAAATGTCCCTTGGTATCTTTTTCTTCAAAAGAGATTTCCCAATCTTTTATGAAAAGAGAGGTATAACACTGTGAGTGAAATGCACAGGTCACAAAGCAGTTCCACGGAAAGCCTCTATCCAGTTTCTCTTGGAACATATTTCCTTTTTCACCATAAGCCTCAAAGCACTTCGGAATATCCCTTCTCACACTAAACATAAAGAGTGCTAAAAAAGTGCTCCATGAAAAGAGAAGATTTACTGAGTGAGTGTAATTCACACGATGCATAGCAGTTTCACAGAAAGATTCCTTCTGGTTTTTATCTGAGGTTATTTGTTTCTCCATATTCGAAAGAGCATTCCCAAATGTCCTTCCTCAGATTCCACAGAAACAGTGATTTCAACCTGCTCCTTCCAAAGGATGATTGAACTCTATGAGATGAATACACACATCACGAAGCAGTTGCTCAGAATGCTTCTGTCCAGTTTTCAAAGGTAGACATATCCTGGCTCAACACATTCCACTGAGCTCCACTTAATATAACTCGCAGTTCCTCAAAGACAGACTTTCCAAACTGGGCAATGTAGAGTAAGCTTAAATTCTGTGAAGTGAATACACATATCAGAGAGCAGTTTCTTGGAATGCTTCTTTCTGGGTTTTATTTGAGGACAGATCACTTTTCCCCATAGTCTTCAATGCACTTCGAAGTATAACTTTGTTGGTTTTACAGGAACAGTGTTCAAACACTGCCTTATGAGAAGAGAGGTATAACTCCCTGAGTGGAATGCACACATCACAAAGCACTTTCTCAGAAAGCCTCTCTCCAGTTGTTATCTAAAGATATTTCCTTTGTTGCCAAAGGTCTGAATGTGCTCCTTAATTTTCCTTCATGGATCCATCCATGATGGAGTTTCCAAACTGCATAATATTAAGAAAGTTTTATCTATGTTAGAGAATAAATATGTATATCACAAAGCAGTTTCACAGAAAACTTCTTTCCAGTTTTTGTCTGAGGATACTTTCTTTTACACAATAACCATATGTACACTCCTGAATGTCCCTTGGTCGCTTTTCCTCCAAAAGGGACTTCCAAATCCTCTATGAAAAGAGAGTTATAACTCTGTGAGTGAAAAGTACACTTCACAAAGAAGTTCCTCTGAAAGCTTCTCTCCAGTGTCTATCTGAAGATATTTCGGTTTTCACCACAAGCCTCATAGTGCTCCCGAATATCCCTTCACAGACTAAACAGAGCAGTCTCACAGAAAGCTTCCTTCTGTTTTTCATCTGAGGGTATTTCTTTTTCAGTATATTCTAAAGATGTTCCCAAATGTTCTATCTCAGGTTACCCAGAAACAGTTATTTCAAACTCTTCAATCCAGAGGATGATTTAATTCTATGAGATGAATGCACACATCACAAAGCAGCTGCTCAAAAAGATTCTCTACAGGTTTCAATGGAAGACGTTTTCTTGCACACCACAGGCTACAGGCCTCTGGGAGCCACATAATATCCCATCGCAGATTCTTCAAAGACAGAGCTTCCAAACTGGGCAATGTAGAGTAAGCTTTAACACTGTGAAATGAATGCCCATATCAGAGAGCAGTTTCTTGGAATGATTCTTTCTGAGTTTTATCTGAGAATATTTTACTTTTTGCCATAGTCCTCAATGCACTCCATAATATCACTTTTTCGGTTTCACAGGAACAGTGTTCAAACACTGCCTTATGAGAAAAGCGGTATAACTGTCTGAGTGGAATGCACACGTCACAAAGCAGTTTCTCAGAAAGCTTTTCTCCAGTTTTTATCTGAAGATATTTCCATTTTCAGCATAGGCCTGAATGTACTCCCGAATGTCCGTTTGCAGATCCGTCCATGACAGAGTTTCCAAGCTGCGTAATGTAAAGAAAGCTTTATCTATGTGAGATGAATAAACATAGCAAAAAGCAGATTCACAGACATCTTCCTTCCAGCTTTTGTCTGAGAATATTTCTTTTTTCACCATAGCCGTCCATGTACTCCTCAGTGTCCCTTGGCAGCTTTTTCAACAAAAGGGATTCCCCAATCCTTTATTAGAAGAGAAGTATAACACTGTGAGTGAAATGCACAGGTCACAAAGCAGTTCCACGGAAAGTCTCTCACCAGTTTCTATCTGAACATATTTCCTTTTACATCATAAGCCTCAAAGCACTCCCAAATATCCCTTCGCTAGCTAAACATAAAGAGTGTTAGAAAATTGCTCAATGAAAAGAGAAGCTTAACTGAGTGAGTGGAATTCACACAACACATAGCAGTTTCACAGAAAGATTCCTTCTGGGTTTTATCTGAGGATATTTCTTTCTCCATATTCTAAAGAGCGTTCCCAAATGTCCTTCCTCAGATTCCACAGAAAAAGTGATTTCAACCTGCTCCTTCCAAAGGAGGATTTACCTTTATGAGATGAATACACCCGTCATAAAGCAGTTGCTCAGAAAGATTCTCTCCAGTTTTCGAAGGAAGACATTTTCTGGCTCAACACAGTCCTCCGGTCGCCTCTTAATATAACTTCACAGATGCCTCAAAGAGAGACTTTCCAAATTGGACAATGTAGAGTAAGCTTTAACTCTGTGAAGTGAATACACATATCAGAGAGCAGTTTCTTGGAATGTTTCCTTCTGGGTTTTATTTGAGGACAGATCACTTTTACCCATAGTCTTCAGTGCACACTGAAATATAACTTTTTTGGTTTTACAGGAACAGTGTTCAAAAATGCCTTATGAGAAAAGAGGTATAACTCCCTGAGTGGAATGCACACATAAGAAAGCAGTTTCTCAGAAAACTTGACCCAGCTTTACCTGAAGATCTTTCGTTTTTCGCCATATGCCTGAATGTGCTCCTGAATGTCCCTTCGTGATTCCGTCCATCATGGAGTTTCCAAGCTGTGTAATGTAAAGAAAGCTTTATCTATGTGAGATGAATAAGCATAGCAAAAAGCAGATTCACAGAAAGCTTCTTTCCAGTTTTTATCAGAAGATATTTCCTTTTTCACCATAGTCCAGAATTTTCTCCCAAATGTCCTTTCGCGGATCCATCCATGACAGAGTTTTCAAGCTGCAAAATGTAAAGAAAGCTTTATCTATGTGAGATGAATACACATAGCACTGAGCAGTTTCACAGAAAGCTTCTTTCCAGGTTTGCCTTGAGGTTATTTCCCTTTTCATCATATTTGTCAATATGCTCCCAAATATTCCTTGTTACATTTTTGTCCAAAACCGTTTCCCCAATGCTGTATGAGAAGAGAGCTGTAACATTGTGAGTGGAATGCACACGTCATGAAGCATTTCCTCGGAAGGTTTTTCTCCAGTTTCTATCTGAACATATTTCCTTTTTCACCATAAGCCTCAAAACCCTCTCAAATACCCCTTCGTAGGCTACACATAAACTGTGTTTGAAAACTGCTCATTGAAAAGAGAAGCTTAATTGAGCAAGAGGAATTCACAAGGCACAGAGCATTTTCACAGAAAGCTTCCTTCTGGTTTTTACCTGAGGATATTTCTTTCTCCATATTCTAAAGAGTGTTCCCAATGTCCTTCCTCAGATTCCACAGAAGCAGTGATTTCAAACTGCTCTAACCAAAGAATGGTTTATCTCTATGAGATGAATACAACATCACAAAGTAGATGCTCAGAAAGATCCCGTTTTCATCGGAAGACAATTCCTTGCTCTCCACAGGCCCTGGGCGCCACTATATATTCCTTCACAGATTCCTCAAAGACACAATATCCAAGCTGGGCAATGTAGAATAATCTTTAACTCTGTGAAATGAATGCACATATCAAAGAGCAGTTTCTTGGAATGCTTCTTCCTGGGTTTTATTTGAGGATATTTCACTTTTCACCACAGTCTTCAATGATCTCTGAAATATCGCTTTTTCGGTTTTACAGGAACAGTATTCAAATGCTGCCTTATGAGAAAAGAGGTATAACTCCCTGAGTAGAATGCACACATCACACAGTAATTTTTAAGAAAGCTTCTCTCAATTTTTTGTCTGAAGATATTTCCTTTTTCACCATAGGCCTGAATGTGCTTCCGAATGTCCCTTCACTGATCCTTCCATGATGGAGTTTCCAAACTGTGTAACATAAAGAAAGTTTTATCTATGTGAGATGAATAAACATATCTATCATAAAGCAGTTTCACACAAAGCTTCTTTCCCGTTTTTCTCTGAGGATATTTCCTTTTTCATGATAGCCGTCCATATACTCCAGAATGTCCTTTGGTGGCTTTTTCTCCAAAAGAGGTTCACGAATCCGCTAAGTGAAGAAATGTACATCTCTGTGAGTGGAATGCACACGTCACAAAGCGGCTCCTCGGAAAGCTTCTTCCCTGTTTCTGTCTGAAGATATTTCCGTTTTCACCATAAGCCTCAAAGTGCTAATGAATATCAGTTCGCAGACTAAACAAAAACAGTGTTAGAATACTTCTCAATGAAAAGAGAAGTTGAACTGTGTGAGTGGAATTCACACAACTGAGAGCAGTTTCACAGAAAGCTTCCTTTTGGTTTTTATCTCAGGGTATTTCTTTTACAGCATATGCTAAAGACTGTTCCCAAATGGCCTTTCTCAAGTTTCAAAGAAACAGTGATTTCAAACTGCTCAATCCAAAGAATGATTTAACTCTATGAGATTAATGCACACATCACAAAGCAGTTGCTCAGAAAGCTTCTCTCCAGGTTTCAATGGAAGACATTTCCTTTCTCATCATAGGCCTCCGAGCGACACTTAATATCCCTTTGCAGATTCCTCAAAAACAGAGTTTCCAAACTGGGCAATGTAGAGTAAGATTAAACTCTGTGAAATGAATGCACATATCTGAGCAGCTTCTTGGAATGCTTCTTTCTTGGTTTTATTTGAGAATAATTCAATTTTTGCCGTAGTCTTCAATGCGCTCCGAAATATCACTTTTTTGGTTTTACAGGAACCATGTTCAAACACTGCTTTATGAAAAAAGAGGTATAACTCCCTGAGTGCAATGTACACATCACAAAGCAGTTTCTCAGAATGCTTCTCTCCACTTTTTAACTGAAGATATTTCCATTTTCACCATAGTCCTGAATGTGCTCCCCAATGTCCCTTCACAGATCCGTCCATGACAGAGATTCCAAGCTGCATAACACAAAGAAAGCTTTATCTATGTGAGATGAATGAATACAGATATCACAGAGCAGTTCCATAGAAAGCTTCTTTCCAGTTTTTGTCTGAGGCTCTTTTCCTTTCTACCGTTGGTGTCAATATGCTCCCGGATATCACTTGGTACCTTATTTTCCAAAAGGGTTTCCCCGATGTTGTAGAGAAGAGATGTACAATACTGTGAGTCAAATGCACAAGTCACAAAGCAGTTCTTCAGAAAGCTTCTCTCCAGTTTCTATCTGAACATATTTCCTTTCTCACTGTAAGACTCAAAGTGCTTCCGAATATCCCTTCGCACACTAAACATAGACAGTGTTAGAAAACTCCGGGGCGCCAGTTAATATCCCTTCACATATATTTCAAAGACAGAGTTTGCAAACTGGGCAATGTAGAGTACACTTTAATTCTGTGAAGCGAATGCACATATCAAAGAGCAGTTTCTTGAAACGCTTCTTTCTGGGTCCCACGTGAGGATAGTTCATTTTTTGCCACAGTCTTCAATGCACTCTGAAATATCACTTTTTTGGTTTTACAGGAACAGTGTTCAAACACTGCCTGATGAGAAAAGAGGTAGAATTCCCTGAGTGGAAAGCACTCATCACAAAACAGTTTCTCAGAAAGCTTCTCTGCAGTAATTATCAGAAGATATTTCAATTTTCACCATAGTCTTGAATGTGCTCCCAAATGTCCCTTCACGGATCCATCCAGTCCAGAGTTTCCAAGCTGCTTAACGTAAAGAAAGCTTTATCTATGTGAGATGAATACACATATCACAGATCAGTTTCACAGAAAGCTTCTTTCCAGTTTTTGCCTGAGGCTATTTCCTTTTCCTTCATAGGCATCAATATGCTCCCTAATATCCCTTGGTACCGTTTTCTCCAAGATGTTTTCCCGATGCTGTATGAGAAGAGAAGTATAACATTCTGAGTGGAATGCACACATCACAAAGTAGTTCCTCGGAAAGCTTCTCTCCATTTTCTATCTGAAGATATTTCCTTTTTCACTGTAAGCCTGAAAGCGCTCCTGAATATCCCTTCGCATGCTAAACATAAACCGTATGAAAACTAGTCAATGCAAGAGAAGCTTAACTGAGTGAGAGGAATTCACATGACACACAGCAGTTTCACAGAAAGCTTCCTTCTTTTTAGTTCTCCATATTCTAAGGAGCGTTCCCAAATGTCCTTCCTCAGATTCCAAAGAAATAGTGTTTTCAAAGGCTCAATCCAAAGAATGGTTTAACTCTATGAGATGAATTCACACATCACAAAGCAGCTGCTCAGAAAGCTTCTCTCCAGATTTCAAAGGAAGACATTTCCTTGCTCACCACAGTCCTCTGGGAGCCACTTAATATCCCTTTGCAGATTCCTCAAAGACAGAGTTTCCAAACTGGGCAATGTAAAGTAAGCTTTAATTCTGAGAAATGAATGCATATATCAGAGAGCACTTTCTTGGAACGCTTGTTACTGGATTTTATTTGAGGATAGTTCTCTTTTCACCGTAGTCATCAATGTGCTACGAAATATCACGTTTTCGGTTTTACAGGAACAGGGTTGAAACACTGGCTTAGGAGAAAAGAGGAATATCTCCCTGAGTGGAATGCACACATCACAAAGTAGTTTCTGAGAAAGTTTCTCTCCAATTTTTATATGAAGAGATTTCCGTTTTCACCATAGGCCTGAAAGTGCTCCCGTATGTCCCTTTGTGGATCTATCCTTGATGGAGTTTCCAAACTGTGAAATATAAAGAAAGTTTTATCTATGTGAGATGAATAAACATATCTGTCACAAAGCAGTTTCCCAGAAAGTTTCTCTCTCGTTTTTGTCAGAGGGTAATTTCTTTTTCACAATAGCTGTTTATATACTCCTGAATGCCCCTTCTCTCCAAAAGGGATTCTCCAATCCTCTATGAGAAGAAAGGTATAACTCTGTGAGTGGAATGCACACATCACAAAGCAGCTCCTCAGAAAGCTTCTGTCTAGTGTCTATGTGAAGATATTTCCGTTTTCACCATAAGCCTCAAAGAGCTCCCGAATATCCCTTCGCAGACTAAACACAGTGTTAGAATACTGCTTAATGAAAAGAGAAGCTTTACTTTGTGTGTGGAAACCACAGGACCAAGAGCAGTTTCACAGAAAGTTTCCTTCTGGTTTTCATCTGAGAACATTTCTTTCTCCATATTCCAAAGAGTGTTCCCAAATGTCCATCCATGACAGAGATTCCAAGCTGCATAATGTAAAGAAAGCTTTATCTATGTGAGATGAATACACATCTCACAGATCAGTTTCACAGAAAGCTTCTTTCCAGTTTTGTCTCAGGCTATTTCCTTTTTCACCATAGGCATCAATACACTCCCGAATAACCCTTGGCTCTTTTTTCTCCAAAACGTTTTCCCGATGCTATAACACTCTGAGTGGAATGCACACATCAGAAAGCAGTTCCTCGGAAACCGTCTCTCCTTTTTGTATCTGAAGATATTTCTTTTTTCACTGTAAGCCTGAAAGCGCTCCCGAGTATCTCTTCTCACTCTAAACATAAACAGTATGAAAATTGGTCAATGCAAGAGAAGCTTAACTGAGTGAGAGGAATTCAAATGACACATAGCAGTTTCACAGAAATCGTCCTTCAGAGTTTCCAAACTGGGCAATGTAGTGTAAGCTTTAACTCTGTGAAACGAATGCACATATCAGAGAGCAGTTTCTTGGAACGCTTCTTTCTGGGTTATATTAGAGGATATTTCACTTTTTGCCATAGTCTTCAATGTGCTCCAAAATATCACTTTTTCGATTTCTCAGGAAAAGTGTTCAAACATTGCCTTTTGAGTAAAGAGGTAAAAGTCACTGAGTGGAATGCACACATCACAAAACAGTTTCTCAGAAAGCTTTTCTCCAGTTTTTATATGAAGATATTTCCTTTTTCACCATTGGCCTAAATGTGCTCCCGAGTGTCCCTTCACAAATCCGTCCATGTTGGCGTTTCAAAACGGCGTAATAGAAGGAAAGTTTTATCTATGTGAGATGAATAAACATATCTATCACAAAGCAGATTCACAGAAAGCTTCTTTCCAATTTTTGTCTGAGGATATTTCCTTTTTCACCATCACCGTCCATATACTCCCAAATGTCCGCTGGTAGTATTTCCTCCAAAACCTTTCCCAAATCTTCTACAGTAAGAAAAGTGTAACTCTGTGAGTGGAATGCACACGTCACAAAGCAGCTCCTCGGAAGTCTTCTCTCCAGTTTCTATCTGAAGATATTTCAGTTTTCACCGTAAACCTCAAAGCGCTCCGAATATCCCTAAGCTGTCTAAACTTAAACAGTGTTAGAATACTGCTCAATGAAAGCAGAAGCATAACTGTGTGAGTGGAATTCACATGACACAGAGTACTTTCACAAAAAGCTTCCTTCTGCTTTTTATTGGATGTTATTTGTTTTTCAGCATATTCTTAAGAGTGTATGCAAATGTCCTGTCTGAGGTTCCACAGAGAGTGATTTCAAACTGCTCATTCCAAAGAATGATTTATGTCTATGAGATGAATACACACATCCCAAAGCAGTTGCTCAGAAAGTTTCTCTCCGGTTTTCAATGAAAGACATTTGATTACTCGCCACAGGCCCCTGGTCGCCACTTAACATCTCTTTGCATAATCCTCAAAGACAGACTTTTCAAACTGGGAAGTGTAGAGTAAGTTTTAACCCTCTGAAATAAATGCACACGTCAAAGAGCAGTTTCTTGGAATGCTTCTTTATGGGTTTTATGTCAGGATATTTCACTTTTCGCCATAGTCTTCCATGTGCTCTGAAATATTTCTTTCTTGGTTTTACAGGAACAGAGTTGAAACACTGCCTTATGAGACAGGAGGTATAACTCCCTGAGTTGAATGCACACATCACAAAGCAGTTTCTCAGAATGCTTCTCTCCAGTTTTTATCTAAAGGCATTTCCATTTTCAAAATAGTCCTGAATGTGCTCCTGAATGTCCCTTCACGGATGCATCCATGACAGAGTTTCCAAGCTGCGTAATATAAAGAAAGCTTCATCTATGTGAGATGAATAAACCTAATAAAAACCAGATTCACAGAAAGCTTCTTTCCACCTTTTATGTGAAGATATTTCCATTTTCCATATTCCTGAATGTGCTTCCAAATGTCCCCTCGCAGACTCATCCATGTCGAAGTTTCCAAGCTGTGTAATGTAAAGAAAGCTTTATGTACGTGAGATGAATAAACATAGCAAAAACCAGATTCACAGAAAGCTACTTTCCAGTTTCTATGTGAACATATTTCCTTTTTCACCATAAGCCTCACAGCACTTCTGAATATCCCATCGCATGATAAACATAACCAATGTTAGAAAACTGCTCAGTGAAAAGAGAAGTTTAACTGAGCGAGAGTAATTAACACAATGCATAGCAGTTTCACAGATAGCATCCTTCTGGTTTTTATTGGAGGATATTTCTTTCTCCATGTTCAAAAGAGCATTCCCAAATGTCCTTCCTCAGATTCCACAGAAGCAGTGATTTCAAACTGCTCAATCCAAAGAATGGTTTAACTCTGAGATGAATACATACATCACAAAGTAGTGGCTCAGAAATCTTCTCTCCAGTTTTCATCGGAAGACATTTTCTTGCTCACCGCAGACCTCGAGCGCCACTTAATATAACTTCACAGATTCTTCAAAGACAGAGTTTCCAATGTGGGCAATGTAGAGGAAGCTTTAACTCTGTGAAATGAATGCACATATCAGAGAGCAGTTTCTTGGAACGCTTCTTTCTGGGTTTTATTGAGGATAGTTCACTTTTCACCATAGTCTTAAATGCACTCCGGAATATCACTTTTTCGGTTTTACTGGAACAGTGTTCAAACACTGCCTTATTAGAAAACAGGTATAACTCATTGAGTGGAATGCAAACATCACAAAGCAGTTTCTCAGAAAGCTTCTCTGCAATAATTATCTGAAGATATTTCCATTTTCACCATAGTCCTGAATGTGCTTCACAATGTCCCTTCATGGATACGTCCATGACAGAGTTTCCAAGCTACATAATGTAAAGAAAGCTTTATCTATGTGAGATGAATAAACATAGGAAAAAGTAGATTCACAGAATGCTTCTTTCCAGTTTTTATGTGAACATATTTCCTTTTTCACCATAGTCCTGAATGTCCTCCCGAATGTCCCTTCATGGATCCGTCCATGACAGAGTTTCCAAGTGGCATAATGTAAAGAAAACTTTATCTATGTGAGATGAATACACATATCACAGAGCAGTTTCATAGTAAGCTTATTTCCAGTTTTTGTCTGAGGCTATTACCCATTTCCCCATACGCATCAACATGCTCCTGAATATCACTTGGTAAGTTTTTCTCCAAAATGGTTTCCCTGATGCTGTATGAGAAGAGAGGTATAACACTTTGAGTGGAATGCACACGTCACAAAGCAGTTCCTCGGAAAGCTTCTTTCCAGTTTCGTTCTGAACATATTTCCTTTTTCAATGTAAGCTCAAAATGCTTCCAAATATGCCTTCACACGTTAAACATAAACAGGGTTAGAAAACTTCTCAATGAAAAGGGAGGCTTAACTAAGTGAGAGGAATTATGATGACATAGAGCAGTTTCACAGAAAGCTTCCTTCTGGATTTTACCTGAGGATATTTCTTTCTCCATATTCTAAGGAGCGTTCCCAAATGTCCTTCCTCAGATTCCACAAAAACAATGATTTCAAACTGCTCAATACAAAGAATGGTTTAACTCTATAACATGAATGCACACATCACAAAGCAGTTGCTCTGAAAGCTTCTTTCCCGTTTTCATCGGAAGACGTTTCCTTGCTCACTACAAGCCTCTGGGCGCCACTTAATATCCTTTCACAGATTCCTCAAAGACAGAGTTTCCAAAATGGACAATGTAGAGGAAGCTTTAACTCTGTGAAATGAATGCACATATCAGAGAGCAGTTTCTTCGAACGCTTCTTTCTGGGTGTTATTGAGGATAGTTCACTTTTTGCCATAGTTTTCATTGCACTCCGAAATATCACATTTTCGGTTTTACAGGAATAGTGTTCAAACACTACGTTATTAAAAAACAGGTATAACTCACTGAGTGTAATGCAAACATCAAAAAGCAGTTTCTCAGAAAGCTTCCCTGCAGTAATTATCTAAAGAGATTTCCATTTTCACCATAGTCCTGAATGTGCTCCCGAATGTCCCTTCACGAATCAATTTATGACAGAGTTTCCAAGCTGTGTAATATAAAGAAAGCTTTATCTATGTGAAATGAATTCAGATATCACAGAGTAGGTCCGTGGAAAGCTTCTTTCCAGTTTTTGTCTGAAGCTCTTTTCCTTTCCACCATAGGTGTAAATATGCTCCTGGATATCACTTGGTACCTTATACTCCAAAAGGGTTTCCCTGATGCTGTATGAGAAGAGACGTACAATATTGTGAGTGAAATGCACATGTCACAAAGCTTCTCTCCAGTTTCTATCTGAACATATTTCTTTTCTCGCTGTAAGACTCAAAGTGCTTCTGAATATCCCTTCGCACACTAAACATAAACAGCATCAGAAAATTCTTCAATGAAAAGTGAAGCTTAACTGAGCGAGAGGAATTCACATGACACATAGCAGTTTCACAGAAAGCTTCCTTCTGGTTTTCATCTGAGGGTATTTATTTCTCCATATTCCAAAGAATGGTCCCTAATGTCCTTCCTGAGATACCACAGAAACAGTGGTTTCAAAGTGCTCAATCCAAGGAATGGTTTTGCTCTATGAGATGAATACACACATCACAAAGCAGTTGCTCATAAATCTTCTCTCCAGTTTTCATGGGAAGACATTTCCTTTCTCACCACAGGCCTCTGGGGAGCCACTTACTATCTCTTCGCATATTCCTCAAAGACAGAGTTTGCAAACCGGACAATGTAAAGTACACTTTAATTCTGTGAGGTGAATGCACATATCAGAGAGTAGTTTCTTGGAATGCTTCTTTCTGGGTTTTACTTGAGGATAGTTCACTTTTCACCATAGTCTTCAATGCACTCCGAAATATCACATTTTCAGTTTTACAAGAACGGTGTACAAACACTGCCTTTGAAAAAAGTGGTATAACTCCCTGAATGGAATGCACACATCACAAAGCAGTTTCTCAGAAAGCTTCTCTGCAGTAATTTTCTGAAGATATTTCAATTTTCACCATAGTCCTGAAGGTGCTCCTGAAGGTCCCTTCATGGATCTGTCTAGTCCAGAGTTTCCAAGCTGCATAATGTAAAGAAAGCTTTATCTATGTGAGATGAATACACATATCACAGATCAGTTTCACAGAAAGCTTCTTTCCAGTTTTTGTCTGAGGCTATTTCCTTTTTCACCATAGGCATCAATATGCTCCCGAATATCCCTTGGTATCTTTGTCCAAAATGTTTTCATGATGTTGTATTAGAAGAGAAGTATAACACTCTGAGTGGAATGCACACATCACAAAGCAGTTCCTCAGAAATCTTCTCTCCATTTTCAGTCTGAAGATATTTCCTTTTTCACTGTAAGCCTGGAAGTGCTCCTGAATATCCCTTCGCACGCTAAACATAAACAGTATGAAAACTGGTCAATGCCAGAGAAGCTTAACTGAGGGAGAGGAATTCACATGACACACAGCAGTTTCACAGAAAGTGTCCTTCTTGTTTTTATCTGAGGATATTATTTCTCCATATTCTAAAGAGCATTCCCAAATGTCCTTCCTCAGATTACAAAGAAATAGTGATTTGAAAGGGCTCAATCCAAAGAATGGTTCAACTCTATGAGATGAATACACACGTCACAAAGCAGTTGCTCAGGAAGCTTCTCTCCAGTTTTCAAAGGAAGTCATTTCCTTGCTCACCACCATCATCTGGGAGCCACTATATATCCCTTCGCATATTCCACAAAGACAGAGTTTCCCAACTGGGCAATGTAGAGTAAGCTTTATTTCTGTGAAATGAATGCACATATCAGAGAGCAGTTTCTTGGAATGCTTCTTTCTGGGTTTTATTTGAGGAGAGTTCTCTTTCTGCCCTAGCCTTCAATGCATTACGAAATATCACGTTTTCGGTTTTACAGGAACAGTGTTGAAGCACTGGCTTAGGAGAAAAGATGTATATCTCCCTGAGTGGAATGTACACATCACAAAGCAGTTTCTCAGAAAGCTTCTCTCAAATTTTTATATAAAGAGATTTCCATTTTCACCATAGGACTGAAAGTGCTCCCGAATGTCCCTTTGCGGATGTGTCCTTGATGGAGTTTCCGAACTGTGTAATATAAATAAAGTTTTATCTATGTGAGATGAATAAACATATCTATCAAAAAGCAGTTTTCCAGAAAGCACTTTCCCGTTTTTGTCAGAGGGTAATTCCTCTTACACAATAGCTGTCTGTATACTCCTGAATGTCTCTTGGTAGGTTTTTCTCCAAAAGGGATTCCCCAATCCTCTATGAGAAGAAATGTATAACTCTGTGAGTGGAATGCACACGTCAAAAAGCAGCTCCTCAGAAAGCTTCTCTCTAGTGTCTATGTGAAGATATTTCCGTTTTCACCATAAGCCTCAAAGAGCTCCCGAATATTCCTTCACAGGCTAAACACAGTGTTAGAATACAGCTCAATGAAAAGAGAAGATTAACTGTGTGAGTGGAAATCACATGATCGTGAGGAGTTTCACAGAAAGCTTCCTTCTGGTTTTCATCTGAGGATATTTCTTTCTCCATATTCCAAAGAGTGTTCCCAAATGTCCTTCCAGAGATGCCACAGAAACAGTGATTTCAAGCTGCTCAATCCAAGGAATGGTATAATTCTATGAGATGAACACACACATCACAAAGCAGTTGTTCAGAAAGCATCTCTTCATTTTTCATGGGAAGACATTTCCTTGCTCACCACAGGCCTCCAGGGCACCAGTTAATATCCCTTCGCATATTCCTCAAAGACAGAGTGTGCACAAAAGTCAATGTAGAGTACACTTTAATTTTGTGATGTGAATGCACGCATCAGAGATCAGTTTCTTGGAACATTTCTTTTTGGATTTTACTTGAGGATAGCTCACTTTTCACCATAGTCTTCAATGTATTCCGAAATATTCCTTTATTGGTTTCTCAGGAACAGTGTTCAAACACTGCCTTATGAGAAAAGAGGTATAACTCCCTTAATGAAATGCACACATCATAAAGCAGTTTCTCAGAAAGCTTCTCTGCAGTAATTATCTGAAGATATTTTCATTTTCACCATAGTCCTGAAGGTGCTCCCCAATGTCCCTTCATGGATCCCTCCATGACTGAGTTTCCAAGCTTCATAATGTAAAGAAAGGTTTATCTACGTGAGATGAATAAAGGTAGCAAAAAGAGATTCACAGAAAGCTTCTCACCAGTTTTTATCTGAAAATATTTCATTTTTCACCATAATCCTGAATATCCTCCCGAATGTCCCTTCGTGGATCCGTCCATGACAGAGATTCCAAGCTGCGTAATGTAAAGAAAACTTTATCTATGTGAGATGAGTACACATATCACAGAGTGGTTTCATAGAAAGCTTCTTTCCAGTTTCTGTCTGTGGCTATTTTCCTTTTCACCATAGGCTTCAAGATGCTCCTGAATATCACTTGGAATGTTTTTCTCGAAAAGTATTTCCCCGATGTTGTATGAGAAGAGAGGTATAACACTTTGAGTGGAATGCACATGTCACAAAGCAATTCCTCGGAAAGCTTCTCTCCTGTTTCGGTCTGATCATATTTCCTTTTTCACTCTAAACTTCAAAGCACTCCCGAATATCGCTTCACACGCTAAACATAAAGAGGGTAGAAAACTGCTCAATGAAAAGAGAGGCTTAACTAAGCAAGAGGACTTAAGATGACATGGAGCAGTTTCACAGAATGCTTCCTTCTGGATTTTACCTGAGGATATTTCTTTCTCCATATTCTAGGAAGCATTCCCAAATGTCCTTCCTCAGATTCCACGAAAACAGTGATTTCAAACTGCTCAATTCAAAGAATGTTTTAACTCTATGAGCTGAATGCACACATCACAAAGCAGTTGCTCAGAAAGCTTCTCTCCAGTGTTCCTCGGAAGACGTTTCCTTGCTCACCACAGGCCTCCCATTGCCACTTAATATCCCTTTGCAGAATCCTCAAAAACAGACTTTTCAAGCTGGGAAATGTAGTGTAATCTTTAACCCTCTGAATGAATGCACACGTCAGAGAGCAGTTTCTTGAAATACTTTTTTCTGGGTTTTATTTCAGAATATTTTACTTTTTGCCATAGTCTTCCATGTGCTCTGAAATATTACATTTTCAGTTTTACACGAACAGTGTTCAAACACTGCCTTAGGAGAAAGGTGGTATAACTCACTGAGTGGAATACACACATCACAAAGCAGTTTCTAAGAAAGCCTCTCTCCAGTTTATATCTGCAGATATCTCCTTTTTCTCCCTAGACCTGAATGTGTTCCCCAATGTCCTTTTGCAAATCCATCCGTGACAAAATTTCCAAACTGCGTAATATAAGGAAAGATTCATCTGTGTGAGATGAATAAACATACCTATCACAAAGCAGTTTCTCAGAAATCTTCTTTCCAGTTTTTGTCTGAGGATATTTCTTTTTCACCATAGCCATCCATATACTCCCGAATACCCTTTGGTAGCTTTTTCTCCAAAAGGGATTTCCAAATCCTCTATGAGAAGAAAGGTACAATTCTGTGAGTGGAACACACAGGTCACAAAGCAGCTCCTCGGAAAGCTTCACTCCAGTTTCTATCTGAAGATATTTCCTTTTTCACCTTAAGCCTCAAAGCGCTCCCGAATATCCCCTTGCAGACTAAACAAAAACAGTGTTAGAATACTGCTCAATGAAAACAGAAGCTTAACTGTGCGAGTGGAATTCACATGACACAGCAGTTTCACAGAAAGCTTCCTTCAGGTTTCTATCTGAGGTTATTTCTTTTTCTGCATATTCTAAAGAGCATTCACAAACGTCCTTTCTCAGATTCCACAGGAAGTGTGATTTCAAACTGCTCAATTCAAAGAATGGTTTAACTCTATGAGATGAATACAAATATCACAAAAGAGTTGCTCAGAAAGCTTCTCTTCAATTTTCAATGGAAGACATTTCCTTGCTCACCACAGACTTCCTGTTGTCACTTAATATCCCTTCACAGAATCCTCAAAGATAGATTTTCCAAACTGGGAAATGTAGAGTAAGCTTTAACTCTGTGAAATGAATGGATATGTCAGAGAGTAGTTTCTTGGAATGCTTCTTTCTGTATTTTTTTGGACGATATTTCACTTTTTGCCATAGTCTTCAACATGCTCCGAACATCACTTTTTTACTTTTACAGAAACAGTGTTCAGACAGTGCCTTATGAGAAGAAAGGTATAAATCCCTGAGTGGAATGCATACATCACTAAGCAGTTTCTCAGAAAGCTTCTCTCCAGTTTTTATCTGATGATATTTCCTTTTTCACCATAGGCCTGAATGTGATCCCAAATGTCCCTTCACAGATCCATCCATGACAGAGTTCCCAAGCTGCGTAATGTAAAGAAAGCTTTACCTATGTGAGAAGAATACACATATCACAGAGCAGTTTCACAGAAAGCCTCTTTCCAGTTTTAGTCTGAGGCTATTTCCCTTTTCACCATGTTCGTCAATATGCCTCCGAATATCCCTTGGTACCTTTTGCTCCAAAAGGGCTTCCCTTATGCTGTATGAGAAGAGATGTACAACACTGTGAGTGGAATGCATACGTCACAAAGCAGTTCCTCTTAAAGCTTCTCTCAAGTTTCTATCTGAACGTATTTCCTTTTTCACCATAAGTCTCAAAGTGCTTCCGAATATCCCTTCAAATGCTAAACATAAACAGTGTTAGAGAACTGGTCAATGAAAAGAGAACCTTAACTGAGTGAGAAAAATTCACACGATACTTAGCAGTTTCACATAAATCTTCCTTCTGGTTTTTATCTGAGGCTATTTCTTTCTCCATATTCTAAGGAGCATTCCCAAATGTCCTAACTCAGATTCCATCAAAACAGTGATTTCAAACTGCTCAATCCAAAGAATGATTTAACTCTATGAGATGAATACACACGTCACAAAGCACTTGCTCAGAAAGTTTCTCTCCAGTTTTCAATGAAAGACATTTTCTTGCTCGCCACAGGCCTCCGGGCGCCATTTAATATCCCTTCGCAGATTCCTTGCTTTTGGCAATTCCATTGCCAAACTGGGCAATGTAGAGTAAACTTTATCTCTGTTAAATAAATCTACATATAAGAAAGCAATTTCTTAGAACGATTCCTTCTGGATTTTATTTGAGGATGGTTCACTTTTGGCCACAGTCTTTAAAGTGCTTTGAAATATCACTTTTTCGGTTTTACAGGCACAGTGTTCAAACACTGCCTTATGAGAAAAGAGGTATAACTCCCTGAGTGGAATGCACACGTCACAAAACAATTTCTGAGAAAGCTTCTCTCCAGTTTTTATCTGAAGATATTTCCTTTTGCAGCATTGGCCTGAATGTGCTCCTGAGTGTCCCTTCGTGAATTCGTCCATTTTGGCCTTTCAAAACTGCATATAGAAGGAACGTTTTATCTATGTGAGATTAATAAACATATCTAACACAAAGCAGTTTCACAAAAAACTTCTTTCCAATTTTTGTCTGAGGATATTTTCTTTTTCACCATCGCCGTCCATATACTCCCGAATATCCCCTGGTAGTTTTTTCTCTAAAAGGATTCCCAAATTCTCTGCGAGAAGAAAAGTATAACTCTGTGAGTGGAATGCACACGTCACAAAGCAGCTCCTCGAAAGTCTTTTCTCCAGTTTCTATCTAAAGATATTTCAGTCTTCACCATAAGCCTCAAAGCGTTTCCAAGTATCACTAAGCTGGCTAAACTAAAACAGTGTTAGAATACTGCTCAATGAAAACAGAAGCTTAACTGTGTGAGTGGAACTCACATGACACAGAGCACTTTCACAAAAAGATTCCTTCTGGTTTTTATCAGAGGGTATTTCTTTTTCAGCATACTCATAAGAGCGTTCCCAATTGTCCTTTCTCAGGTTTCACAAAAACAGTGATTTCAAACTGTTCAATCCAAAGAATGATTGAATTGTGTGAGAAGAATACACACATCACAAAGCAGTTGCTCTGAAAGTTTCTCTCCACTTTTTATCGGAAGACGTTTCCTTTCACACCACAAGCATCGGGGTGCCACTTAATATCCCTTCACAGATTCCTCAAAGACAGAGTTTACAAACTGGGCAACGTAGTGTAAGCTTTAACTCCCTGAAATGAATGCACACGTCATAGAGCAGTTTCGTGCAATGCTTCTTTCTGGGTTTTATTTCCGAATTTTCACTTTTCACCACAGTCTTCAATGCGCTGCAAAATATGACTTTTTCAGTTTTACAGTAACAGTGTTCAAACACTGCCTTATGAGAAAAGAGGTACAACTCCCTGAGTGGAATGCAAACATCACAAAGCTGTTTCTCACAAAGCTTCTATCCAGTTTTTTTCTGAAGATATCTCCTATTTCCCCATAGTCCTGAATGTGCTCCCGAATATCCCTTCATGAATCCGTCCATGACTCAGCTTCAAAACTGCATAATAGAAAGAAAGAAACTGCATAATAGAAGGAAAGTTTTATCTACGTGAGATGCATAAACATATCTATCACAGAGCAGTTTCACAGAAAGCTTCCTTCCAGTTTTTGTCTGAGGATATTTCCTTTTTCACCATAGCCATCCATATATTCCTGAATGCCCACTTGTAGCTTTTTCTCCAAAACCCATTCCCCAATCGTGTATGAGAAGAAATGTATAACTCTGTGAGTGCAACTCACACGTCACAAAGCAAGTCCTCGGAAATCTTCTCTCCAGTATCTATCTGAAGATATTTCCGTTTTCACCGTAAGCCTCAAAGCGCTCCCGAGTATCCCTTAGCTGACTAATTTAAAACAGTGTGAGAATAGTGCTCAATGAAAACAGAAACTTAACTGTCTGAAGTGGATTTCACGTGACCTAGAGCAAGTTCACAGAAAATTTTCTTCTGGTTTTTATCGGAGGGTATTTCTTGTTCAGCATATTCTTAGGAGGGTTCCCAAATGTCCTTTCTCAGGTTCCACAGAAACAGTGATTTCAAACTGCTCAATCCAAAGAACGATTTAACTCTATGAGATGAATACACACATCATAAAGCTGTGTCTCCAGAATCTTCTCTCCAGTTTTCAAAGGAAGATGTTTCCTTTCTCACCACAAGCCTCCGGGCGCCACTATATATACCTTCACAAATTCTTCTAAGACAGAGTTTCCAAACTGAGCAACGTATTTTTAGCTTTAAATCTCTGAAATGAATGCACACGTTAGAGAGCAGTTTCTTGGAATGCTTCTTTCTGGGTTTTATTTCAGGATATTTCACTTTTCACCATAGTCTTCAATGTCCTGCAAAATATCACATTTTCAGTTTTACAGGAACAGTGTTCAAACACTGCCTTATGAGAAAGAGGTGTAAGTCCCTCAGTGGAATGCTCACATCACAAAGCATGTAATCAGAAAGCTTCTCTCCAGTTTTTAGCTGAAGATATTTCCTATTTCCACACAGGCCAGAATGTGCTCCCGAATCTCCCTTCGTGAATCTGTCCATGTCGCACTCTGAAAACTGGATAAAAGAAAGAAAGTTTTATCTATCTGAGATGAATAGACATATCTATCACTAAGCAGTTTCACAGAAAGCTTCTTTCCAGTCTTTGTCTGAAGATATTTCCTTTTTCACCATAGCCGACCATATTCTCCCGAATGCGCCATGGTATCACCTTTCCAAAAACTCCCCAATGCTCTATGAGATGAAAAGTATAACTCAGTGAGTGGAATGTACACGTCATGCCATGGTATCATCTTTTTCAAAAGGGATTCCCCAATCCTCTATGAGATGAAAAGTATAACTCTGTGTGTGGAATGCACACGTCACAAAGCAGCTTCTCAGAAATCTTCTCTCCAATATCTCTCTGCAGATATTTCCGTTTTCACCATAAGCCTCAAAGCGCTCCCGAGTATCCCTTAGCTGACTAAATTAAACAGTGTTAGAACACTGCTCAGTGAAATCAGAAACTAAATTGTGTGAAAGGAATTCACGTAACATATAGCAGTTTCAAAGAAGGTTTTGTTCTGCTTTTTATCGGAGAGTATTTTTTTTCATCATATTCTTAAGTGCATTCCCAAATGTCCTTTCTCAGGTTCCACAGAAACAGTGATTTCAAGCTGTTCAATCCAAAGAATGATTTAATTGTATGAGATGAATACACACATCACAAAGCAGTAGCTCCGAAAGCTTCTCTCCAATTTTCATCGGAAGATGTTTCCTTTCTCACCACAAGCCACTGGGCACCACTTAATATCCCTTCACAGATTCCTCAAAGACAGCGATTCAAAATTGGGCAACGTAGTGTTAGCTTTAACTCTCTGAAATGAATGCACACGTCAGAGAAGTGTTTCTTGGAACGCTTCTTTCTGGGTTTTATTTTAGGACATTTCACTTTTTGCCATATTCCTCAGTGTGCTGCAAAATATCACTTTTTCAGTTTTACAAGAACAGTGTTCAAACTCTGCCTTATGAGAAAAGAGGTATAGCTCCCTGAGTGGAATGCACATATTACAAAGTAGTTTCTCAGAAAGCTTTCCTCAAATTTTTAACTGAAGATATCTCCTATTTCTCCACAGGCAAGAATGTGCTCCCGAATGTCCCTTCGTGAATCCGTCCATGATGCAGTTTCAAAACTGCATAATAGAAAGAAAGTTTTATCTTTGTGAGATGAATAGACATATGTATCACAAAGCAGTTTCACAGAAAGCTTCATTCCAATTTTTTGTCTGAGGATATTTCTTTTTTCACCATAGCTGTCCATATACTCCTGAATGTTCCCAGGTAGCTTTTTCTCCAAACGGGATTCCCCAATCCTCTATGAGAAGAAAACTATAACACTTTGAGTGGATGCACACGTCACAAAGTAGTTCCTCGGAAATCTTCTCTCCAGTAAATATCTGAAGATATTTTGTTTTCACCATAAGCCTCAAAGCCTTACCGAGTATCACTTAGCTGACTAACCCAAAAGTGTGTTAGAATACTTCTCAATGAAAACAGAAGCTTAACTACGAGTCGACTCACGTGACCTATAGCAGTTTCACAGAAAGTTTCCTACTGGTTTTTATCGGAGGGTATTTCTTTTTCAGCGTATTCTTTGGAGTGTTCCCAAATGTCCTTTCTCAGGTTCCACAAAAACAGTGATTTCAAACTGCTCAATCCAAAAAATGATTTAACTATTTGAGATGAATACACACATCACAAAGCAATTGCTCTGAAATCTTCTCTCCAGTTTTCATCGGAAACCTTACCTTTCTCACCACAAGCCTCCGGGTGCCACTAAATTTCCCTTCGCAGATACCTCAAAGACAAAGTTTCCAAACTGGGCAACCTAGTGTAAGCTTTACCTCTCTGAAATGAATGCAGACTTCGGAGAGCACTTTCCTGGAATGCTTCTTTCTGGGTTTTATTTCAGGATATTTTACTTTTCGCCATAGTCTTCTATGCACTGGAAAATATCACATTTTGAATTTTACAGGAACAGTGTTCAAACACTGCCCTATGAGAAAAGAGGTGTAACACCATGAGTGGAATGCACACATCACAAAGCAGTTTTTCCAAAAGCTTCTGTCGAGTTTTTATCAGAAGATATCTCCTATTTCCCCATAGGCCTTTATGTGGGCCCAAATGTCCCTTCGTGAATCCATCCATGACGTAGTTTCAAAACTGCATAATAGAAAGCAAGTTTTATCTATGTGTGATGAATAGATTTATCTATCACAAAGCAGTTTCACAGAAAGTTTCTTTCTAGTTTTTGTCTGAGGATATTTCCTTTTTCTCCATAGCCATGCATATACTCCTGAGTGTTCACTGGTAGCGTTTATTCCAAACGGGTTTCCCCAATACTCTATGAGAAGAAAAGTATAACTCTGTGAGTGGAATGCACATGTCACACATCAGCTCCTCGGAAATCTTGTCTCCAGTATCTATCTGAAGATATTTCCTTTTTGACCGTAAGCCTCTAAGTGCTCCCGAGTATCCCTTAGCTGACTAACCTAAAACAGTTTTAGAATACTGCTCAATAAATACAGAAGCTTAATTGTGCGAGTGGACTTCACGTGACCTAGAGCAGTTTCACAGAATGCTTCTTTCTTTTTTTAATTGGAGGGTATTTCTTTTTCAGCATATTCTTAAGAGCGTTCCCAAATGTCCTTTCACTGGTTCCACAGAAACCGTGATTTCAAACTGCTCAATTCAAAGAATGATTTAACTCTATTTGGTGAATACACACATCACAAAGCAGTTGCTCCAAAAGCATTTCTCCTGTTTTCATCAGAAGACGTTGCCTTTCTCATCTCAAGCCTCCAGGCACAACTTAATATCCCTTCACAGGTTTTTCAAGGAGAGAGTTTCCAAACCGGGCAAGGTGGTGTAAGCTTTATTTCTGTGAGATGAATGCACACGTAAGAGAGCAGTTTCTTGGAACATTTCTTCCTGGGTTTTATTTTCAGATATTTCACTTTTCACCATATTCTTCATTGCACTGCAAAATATCCCTTTCTCAGTTTTACAGGAACAGTGTTCAAACACTGCCTTATGAGAAAAGAGTTATAACTCCCTGAATGGAATACACACTTCACAAAGTAGTTTCTCAGAAAGCTTCTCTCCAGTTTTTACCTGAAGATATTTCCTATTTCTTCACAGGCCTGAATGTGCTCCCGTATGTCCCTTTGTGAATGCATCCATGACGCAGCTTCAAAACTGCGTAAAAGAAAGAAAATTTTATCTATGTGAGATGAATAGACATATTTATCAGAAAGCAGTTTCAAAGAAAGCTTCTTTCCAATTTTCGACTGAGGATACTTCATCTTTCACCATAGCCATCCATATACTCCCGAATGTCCCCTGGTAGTGTTCTCTGCAAACAGGATTCCCCTATTCTCTATGAGAAGAAAAGTATAACTCTGTGAGTGGAATGTAGACTTCACAAAGCAGCTCCTTGGAAATCTTCTTTCCAGTATCTATCTGAAGATATTTCCGTTTTCACCATAAGCCTGAAAGCACTACCGAGTATCCCTTAGCTGAGCAACCTATAACAGTGTTAGAATACTGCTCAGTGAAAACAGAAGCTTAACACTGTGAGTGAAATTCATGTGAAATAACTGCCTTAGGAGAAAAGTGGTATAACTCCCTGAGTGGAATACACACATCACAAAGCAGTTTCTAAGAAAGCTTCTATCCAGTTTATGTCTACAGATATCTCCTTTTTCTCTCTAGACCTGAATGTGCTCCTGAATGTCCCCTCGCAGATCCATCCAGGACAAAATTTCCAAACTGCGTAATAAAAGAAAGATTCATCTGTGTGAGATGAGTAAACATATCTATCAAAAAGCAGGTTCACAGAAATCTTCTTTGCAGTTTTTGTCTGAGGATATTTCTTTTTCACCATAGCCATCCATATACTCCTGAATATCCCTTGGTAGCTTCTGTCCAGTTTTCATCGGAAGACGTTACCTTTCTCACCACAAGCCTCCAGGCGACACTAAATATCTCTTCACAGATTCCTGAAAGACAGAGTTTCCAAACTGGGCAACGTAGTGTAAGCTTTAACTCCCTGAAATGAATGAATACATGGAAGAGCAGTTTCTTGGAACGCTTCTTTCTGGGTTTTATTTCAGGACATTTCACTTTTCACCATAGTATTCAAAGCGCTGCAAAATATCGCTTTTTCAGTTTTACAGGAACAGTTTTCAAACCTGCCTTATGAGAAAAGAGGAATAACTCCCTGAGTGGAATGCACACATCACAAAGCAGTGTCTCAGAAATCTTCTGTCCAGTTTTATCTGGAGATATTTCCTATTTTCCCACAGTCCTGAATGTGCTCCCGAATGTCCTTCACGAATCCGTCCATGATGCAGTTTCAAAACTGTCCTAATAGAAGGAAAGCTTTATCTATGTGAGATGAATAGACATATCTATCACAAAGCAGTTTCACAGAAAACTTCTTTCCAGTTTTTCTGAGAATAATTCCTTTTGCACCATAGCCACCCATATGCTCCCGAATGCTGCCTGGTAGCGTTTTCTCTAAACGGGATACCCCAATCCTCTATGAGAAGAAAAGAATAACTCTGTTAGTGGAACGCACACGTCACAAAGCAGCTCCTCGGAAATCTTCTCTCCAGCATCTCTCTGAAGATATCTCAGTTTTCACCATAAGCCTAAAAGTACTCTCGAGTATCCCTTAGCTGAGTAACCTGAAATGGTGTTAGAATGCTCCTCAATGAAAAGAGAGGCTTAACTATGCTTAACATAAGCTTCATGTACCTAGAGCAGTTTCACATGAAGTTTCCTTCTGGTTTTTATCGGAGGTTATTTCATTTTCCAGCATATTCTTAAGAGCATTCCCAAAGGTCCTTTCTCAGGTACCACAGAAACAGTGATTTCAAACTGCTGAATCCAAAGTATAATTTAAATCTATGAGGTGAATACACACATCACAAAGCAGTTGCTCCGAAAGCTTCTCTCCAGTTTTCATTGGAAGATGTTACCTTTCTCACCTCAAGCCTCTGGGCAACATGTAATATCCCCTCATATGTTTTTCCAAAAAAGCATTTCAAAACCGGGCAAGGTAGTGTGAGCTTTACTTCTCTGAGATGAACGCACATGTAAGAGGGCAGTTGCTTGGAATGTTTCTTCCTGGGTTTTATTTCCGGATTTTTCACTGTTCGCCACATTCTTTATTGCGCTGCAAAATATCCCTTTTTCAGTTTTAAAGGAACAGTGTCCAAAGACTGCTTTATGAGAAAACAGGTAGAACTCCCTGAGTGGAATGACCACATCACAAAATTGTATCTCACAAAACCACTCTCCTATTTTTATCTGAAGATAATTCCTACTTGCCCACAGGACTGAATGTGCTCTCAAATGTCCCTTCGCGAATCCGTCCATGATGCAGTTTCAAAACTGCGTAATAGAAAGAAGGTTTTATCTATGTGAGATGAATATACATATATATCACAAAGCCGTTTCACAGAAAGCTTTTTTCCAGTTTTTGTCTGAGGATATTTCCTTTTTCAAGATAGCCATCCATTTACTACCAAATATTCCCTGGTAGCTTTTTCTCCAAACGGCACTCCCCCATCATCTATGAGAAGAAAAGTATAACTCTGTGAGTGGAATGCACACGTAAGAAAGCAGCTCCTTTGATATCATCTCTCCAGTATCTATCTGAAGTTATTTCCATTTTCACCGTAAGCCTCAAAGCACCCCCAAGTATCCTGTAGCTGATTAACCTAGAACAGTGTTTGAATACTGCTCAATGAAAACAGAAGCTTAACTGTGTGAATGGACTTCATGTTACCTAGAGCAGTTTCACAGAAAGTTTCCTTCAGGTTTTTATAGGAGGGTATTTGTTTTTCAGCATATTTTGAAGAGCGTTCCCAAATGTCCTTTCTCAAGTTCCACAGAAACAGTGATTACAAACTGCTCAGTCAAAAGAATGATTAAACTCTATGAGATGAATACACACATTGCAAAATACTTGCTCCAAAACTTCTCTCCAGTTTTCATTGGAAGACGTTTCCTTTCTCACCACAAGCCTCCGGGCACCACTTAATATCCCTTCACAGATTTCTTAAAGACAGCGTTTCCAAACTGGGCAACTTAGTGTAAGCTTTAACTCTCTGAAATGAATGCACACATCAGAGAGCAATTTCTTGGAATGCTCCTTTCTGGGTTTTATTTCAGGATATTTCACTTTTCTCCCTAGTCTTCAAAGTGCTGCCAAATATCAATTTTTCAATTTTACAGGAACAGTGTTCAAACACTGCCTTATGAGAATAGAGGTATAAGTCCTTGAGTGGAATGCACACATCAAAAACTACTTTCTCAGAAAGCTTCTCTCCTATTTTTTTCTGAGATATTTCCTACTTCCCTACAGACATGTATGTGCTCCCAAAATTCCCTTCGTGAATCCATCAATGATGCAGATTCAAAACTGCATAATAGAAGAAAGTTTTATCTATGTGAGATGAATAGACTTATCTATCACAAAGCAGTTTCACCGAAATGTTGTTTCCAACATTTCTCTGAGGATATTTCCTTTTTCACCATAGCCATCCATATACTTCTGAATGTGTCTTGGTAGCTTTTTCTTCAAACGGGATTCCTCAATGACCTATGAGAAGAAAAGTATAACTCTGGATGTGGAATGCACACGTCACAAAGCAACTCCTCAGAAATCTTCTCTCCAGTATAAATCTGAAGATATTTCCGTTTTTATTGTAAACTTCAAAGTGCTCCCGAGTATCCATTAGCTGACTAACTCAAAACAGTGATAAAATACTGCCCAATGAAAACGGAAGCTTAACTGAGCAAGTGGACTTCACATGACCTAGAACAATTTAAGAGAAGGATTCCTTCTAGTTTTATTCACACGGTATTTCTTTCTCAGCATATTCTTAAGAACGTTCCCAAATATCCTTTCTCAGGTTCCACAGAAACAGTGATTTCAAACTGCACAATCCAAAGAATAATTTAACTCTATGAGATGAATACACACATCACAAAGCATTTGCTCAGAAAGCTTCTCTGCAGGTTTCGTCGAAAGACATTTCCTTGCTCACCAAAGGCGAAAGGGCACCACTTAATATCCCTTCGCAGATTCCTGAAAGACAGAATTTGCAAACTGGGCAATGTAGAGTAAGCTTTACCTCTGTGAAATGAATGCACATATCCGAGAGCAGTTTCTTGGTACGCTTCTTTCTGGGTTTTATTTGAGGATATATGACTTTTCACTATAGTCTTCAATGCGCTTCAAAATATCACTTTTTCGTTTTACAAGAACAGTGTTCAAACACTGCCTTATGAGGAAACAGTTATAACTACCTGAGTGGAATGCACACATCACAAAGCAGTTTCTCAGAAAGCTTCTTTCCAGTTTTTATCTGAAGATATCTCCTATTTCACCACAGTGCTGAATGTGCTCCCGAATGTCCCCTCAAAAATCCGTCCATGATGCAGTTTCAGAACTGTGTTACACAAAGGAAGTTTATCTATGTGAGATGAATAGACATATCTATCACAAAGCAGCTTCACAGAAAGCTTCTTTCCAGTTTTTGCCTGAGGATATTTCCTTTTTCACCATAGTCATCTATATACTCACGAATGTCCCCTGGTAGCATTTTCTCCAAACGAGATTCCCCAATCCTCTATGAGGAAAAAAGTATAACTCTGAGTGAAATGCACACATCACAAAGCAGCTCCTTGGAATTCTTATCTCCACTATCTATGTGAAGATATTTCCTTTTTCACCGTAAGCCTCAATGTGCTCCTGTGTATCCCTTAGTTGACTAATCTGAAACAGTGTTAGAACACTCCGCAATGAAAACAGAAGTTTAACTGTGCAAGGGGACTTCACGTGACTTAGAGCAGTTTCACAGAATGTTTCCTTCTGGTTTTTATCGGAGGGTATTACTTTATCAGCATATGCTTAAGATAGTTCCCAAATGCCCTTTCTCAGGTCCCACAGAAACAGTGATTTCAAACTGCTCAATCCAAAGAATGATTTAACTCTATGAGATGAATACACACATTGCAAGGAAGTTGCTCCAAAAGCTTCTCTCCAGTTTTCATAGGAAGACGTTTCATTCTCACCACAAGCCTCCGGGCGCCACTAAATATCCCTTCGCAGATTCCTCAAGGACAGAGTTTCCAAACTGGGCAACGTAGTGTAAACTTTCACTGTCTGAAATGAATACACACGTCAGAGAGCAATTTCTTGGAACGCTTCTCTCTGGTATTTATTTCAGAATATTTCACCTTTTGCCATAGTCTTCAATGAGCTGCAAAATATCACTTTTTTAGTTTTACAGGAACAGTGTTCAAACACTGCCTTATGAGAAAAGAGGTATACTCCCAGAGTGGAATGCACACATGACAATGCAGGTTCTCAGAAAACTTCTCTCCAGATATTATCTGAAGATACCTGCTATTTCCTCACAGGCCTGAATGTGCTCCCGAACGCCAGTTTGCAAATCCGTCCATGACGTCATTTCAAAACTGCGTAATAGAAAGAAAGTTGTATCTATGTGAGATATATAGACGTATCTATCACAAAGCAGTTCCACAGAAAGCATCTTTCCAGTTTTTATCTGAGGATATTTCCTTCTTCACCATGGCCATCCATATACTCCCGAATATCCCCTGGTAGCTTTTTCACCAAATGAGATTCTCCAATCCTCTATGAGAAGAAATGTATAACTCTGTGACTGAAATGCACACGTCACAAAGTGGCTACTTGGAAGTCTTCTCTCCAGAATCTAACTGAAGATATTTCCGTTTTGACTGTAAGCCTCAAAGTTCTCCCGAGAATCTCTTAGCTGACTAAGGTAAAACAGTGTTAGAATACTGCCCCATGAAAACAGGAACTTAACTGTGCGACTGGACTTCACGTGACATAGAGCAGTTTCACAGGAAGTTTCCTTCTGATTTTTATCAGAGAGTATCCTTTTTCAGCATATTCTTAAGAGCGTTTCCAAATGTCCTTTCTCAGGTTCCACAGATACAGTGATTTCAAACCGCTCTATCCAAAGAATGATTTAACTCTATGAGATGAATACACACATCACAAAGCAGTTGCTCCGAAAGCTTCTCTCCAATTTTCATCGAAAGACATTTTCTTTCTCACCACAAGCCTCCGGGCGCCCCTTCATGTCGCTTCTCAGATTCCTTAAAGACAGAGTTTCCAAACTGGGCAATGGGGCAAAAGTTTTAACTCACTGAAATGATTGCACATATCAGAGGGCAGTTTCTAGGAACGCTTCATTTTGGGTTTTATTTCAGGATATTTCATTTTTCATCATACTCTTCAAAGCACTGCAAAATATCACTTTTTCAGTTTTACAGGAACAGTGTTGAATCACTGCCTTATGAAAAAAGAGGTATAACTCCCTGAGTGGAACACACACATCACAAAGCAGTTTCTCAGAAAACTTCTCTCCAATTTTTATATGAAGATATCTCCTTTTCACCCACATTCCTCAATGTGCTCCCGAATGTCCCTTCATGAATCCGTCCATGAAGCATTTTCAAAACTGCATAATAGAAAGAAAGTTTTATCTATGTGAGATGAATAGACATATCTATCACAAAGCAGTTTCACAGAAAGCTTCTTTCAAGTTTTTGTCTGAGAATGTTTTCTTCTACACCATAGCCATCCATAAACTCCCGAATGTACCCTGGTAGCTTTTTCTGCAAGCGGGATTACCTAATCCTCTATGAGAAGAAAAGAATTACTCTGTGTGTGGAATGAATGAGTCACAAAGCAGCTTCTCGGAAATCTTCTCTCCAGTATCTATCTGAAGATATTTCCATTTTCACCATAAACCTCAAAGTGCTCCCGAGTATCCCTTATCTGACTAACCTAAAACATGTTAGAATACTGCTCAATGAAAACAGAAGTATAACTGTGTGAGTGGACTTCACATGACCTAGAGCAGTTTCACAGAAAGTTCCCTTCAGGTTATTCCTTTTTCAGCATACTCTTAAGAGCATTCCCAAATGTCCTTTCTCAAGTTCCACACAAACAATGATTTCAAACTGCTCAATTCACAGAATTATTTAACTCTATGAGATGAATACACACATCAAAAGCTGTTGCCCCAAAAGCCTCCCTCCAGTTTTCATCAGAAGACGTGTACCTTCTCACCACAACCCTCCGGGTGCCACTTAATATCCCTTCACAGATTCCTCAAAGACAGAGTTTCCAAACTAGGCATCATATTGTAAGATTTCAGTCTCTGAAATGAATGCACACGTCAGAGAGCTCCTTCTTGGAAAGCTTTTTTCTGGATTTTATTTCAGGATGTATCACTTTTCGCCAGTCTTCAATGTGCTGCAAAATATCACTTTTTCAGTTTTACAGGAACAGTGTTCAAACACTCTCTTGTGAGAAAAGAGGTATAACTCCCTGAGTGGAAAACACACATCACAAAGCAGTTTCTCAGAAATCTTCTTTTCTGTTTTTATCTGAAGACATCTCCAAATTTCCCCACAGGTCTGAATGTGCTCTCGAATGTCCCTTTGCGAAACCGTCTATGACACAGTTTCAAAACTGCATAATAGAAAGGAAGTTTTATCTATGTGAGATGAATAGATGTATTAATCATAAAGCAGTTTCACAGAAAGCTTCTTTCCAGTTTTGTCTGAGGATATTTCCTCTTTCACCATAGCCCTCCATATACTCCTGAATGTCCCCTGGTAGCTTTTTCTCCAGACGAGATTCCCCAATCCTCTATGAGAAGAAAAGTATAACTCTGTGAGTGGAATGCACACGTCAGAAAGCAGCTCCTCGGAAATCTTCTCTCCAGTATCTATCTGAAGATATTTCCATTTTCACTGTAAGCCTTAAAGTGCTCCCGAGTATCCCTTCACTGACTAACCTAAAACAGAGTGAGAATACTGCTCAATGAAAAGAGAAGTTTAACTGCGAAGTGTGCTTTACATGACCTAGATCAGTTTCACAGAAAGTTTTCTTCTGGTTTTTATCGGAGGGTATTTCTTTCTCAGCATATTCTTAAGAGTGTTCCCAAATGTCCTTTCTCAGGTTCCACAGAAACAGTGATTTCAAACAGCTCAATCCAGAGAATGATTTAACTCTCTGAGAAGAATACACACATCACAAAGCAGTTACTCCAAAAGCTTCTCTCCAGTTTTCAACAAAAGTCGTTTCCATTCTCACCACAAACCTCCGTGTGCCACTTTATATCCCCTCAAAGATTCCTCAAAGACAGAGTTTCCAAATTGGGCAACGTAGTGAAAACTTTAACTCTCTGAAGTGAATGCACACGACAGATAGCAGTTTTTTGGAATGCTTCTTTCTGGGTTTTATTTCCGAATTTTCACTTTCACCGCAGTCTTCGATGCACTGCAAAATATCACTTTTTCAGTTTTACATGAACAGTGTTCAAACACTGACTTATGAGAAAAGAGGTACAACTCCCTAAATGGAAGGCACACATCATAAAGCAGTTTCTCAGAAAGCTTCTCTCCAGTTTTTGGCTGAAGGTATCTCCTTTATCATCATAGGCCTGAATGTGCTACCGAATGTCCCTTTGTGAATCCGTCCATGACGCAGTTTCAAAACAGCGTAATAGAAAGATAGTTCTATGTATGCTAGATGAATAGACATATCTATCACAAAGCAGTTTGACAGAAAGTTTCTTTCCAGGTTTTGTATGAGAATACTTCCTTTTTTACCATAGCCGTCCATATATTCCTGAATATCCCCTGGTAGGTATTTCTCCAAATGTGATTCCCCAGTGCTGTATTAGAAGAAAAGTTCTGTGGTAGCTTTTTCTGCACACAGGATTTCCAAATCCTGTATGAGAAGAAAAATATAACTCTGTGAGTGGAATGCACACGTCACAAAGCAGCTCCTTGGAAATCTTCTCTCCAGTATCCATCTGAAGATATTTCCTTTTTCACCATCAGCCTCAAAGTGCTCCTGAGTATCCCCTAGCAGACTAACCTAAAACAGTGTTAGAATGCTGCTCAATGAAAACAGAAGCTTAACTGTGTGAGTGGGCTTCACGTGACCTAGATCAGTTTCACAGAAAGTTTGCTTCAAGTTTTTATTGGAGGATGTTTCTTTTTCAGCATATTCTTAAGAGCATTCCCAAATGTCCTTTCTCGGTTTCCACAGAAACAGTGATTTCAAACTGCTCAGTACAAAGAATGATTTAACTGTATGAGACGAATACACACATCAGAAAGCAGTTGCTCCGAAAGCTTCTCTCTATTTTCATTGGAAGATGTTTCCTTTTTCATGACAAACCTCCGTGCACAACTTAATATCCCTTCACAGATTCCTTAAACACAGAGTTTCCAAACTGGGCAATGTAGTGTAAGCTTTAACTCTCTGAAATGAATGCACACGTCAGAGAGCAGTTTCTTGGAATGCTTCTTTCTGGGTTTTATTTCTGGATATGTCACTTTTTGCCATAGTCTTCAATGCACTGTAAAATATCACTTTTTCATTTTTACATGAACAGTGTTCAAAGACTGCCTTATGAGAAAATGGGTAGAACTCCCTGAGTGAAATGCACACATCACAACGTTGTGTCTCAGAAAGTCACTCTCCTGTTTTTATCTGAAGATATTTCCTATTTCCCCACAGGCCTGAATGTGCTCTCAAATGTCCCTTTGTGAATCCGTCCATGACGCAGTTTCAAAACTGCGCAATAGAAAGAAGGTTTTATCTCTGTGAGATGAATAGACATATATATCACAATGCAGTTTCTCAGAAAGCTTCTTTCCAGTTTTTGTCTGAGGATATTTCCTTTTTCACCATAGCTGTCCATTTACTCCCGAATATCCCCTGGTAGTTTTTTCTCCAAACGGCATTACCCCATCATCTAGGAGAAAAAAAGTATAACTCTGTGAGTGGAATGCACACGTCACAAAGCAGCTCCTCTGAAATCGTCTCTCCAGTATCTATGTGAAGGTATTTCCGTTTTCACCATAAGGCTCAAAGCGCTCCCGAGTACCCATAGCTGACAAACCTAAAACAGTGTTTGAATACAGCTCAAGGATAACAGAAGCTTAACTGTGCGAATGGACTTCATGTGACCTGGAGCAGTTTCACAGAAAGTTTCCTTCAGGTTTTTATAGGCGGGTATTTCTTTTTCAGTGTATTCTTAAGAACATTCCCAAATATCCCATCTCAGGTTCAACAGAAACAGTGAATTCAAACTTCTCAATCCAAAGAATGATTTAACTCCATGAGATTAATAAACACATCACAAAGCAGTTGCTCTGAAAGCTTCTGTCCAATTTTCATTGGAGGATGTTACCTGTCTCACCACAAGCCTCGGGCGCCACTTAATATCCCTTCACAGATTTCTTAAAGACAGAGTTTCCAAACTTGGCAACGTAGTGTAAGCTTTAACTCTCTGAAATGAATGCACATGTCAGAGAGCAGTTTCCTGGAATGCTTCTTTCTCGGTTTCATTTCAGGATACTTCACTTTTCTCCCTAGTCTTCAAAGAGCTGCCAAATATCACTTTTTCAGTTTTACAGGAACAGTGTTCAAACACTGCCTTATGATAAAACAGGTATAACTCCCTTAGTGGAATGCACACACCACAAAGCAGTTTCTCAGAAAGCTTCTCTCCAATTTTTATCTGAAGATATCTCCTTTTTCTCCACTGACCTGAATATGCTCCCGAATATCCTGTCTTGAATCCGTCCATGACGCTATTTCAAGATTGCATAATAGAAAGGAGGTTTTATCTATGTGAAATGAATAGACTTATCTATCACAAAGCAGTTTCACCGAAAGGTTCTTACAGCTTTTGTCTGAGGAGATTTCCTTTTTCACCATAGCCGTCCATATACTCCTGAATGTCCCTCGTTAGCTTTTTCTCCAAACGGGTTTCCCCAATCTTCTCTGAGAAAAAAAGTAAACTCTGTGAGTGGAATGCACAGTTCACAAAGCAGCTCCTCGGAAATCTTTTCTCCAGTATCTATCTGAAGGTGTTTCTGTTTTCACTGTAAGCTTCAAAGCGCTCCTGAGAATCCCTTAGCTGACTAACCTAAAACAGTGTTAGAATACTGCTCAATGAAAACGGAAGCTTAACTGTGCGAGTGGACTTCACGTGACCTAGAGCAGTTTCACAGAAGGATTCCTTATGGGTCTTATTGGACGGAATTTCTTTCTCAGCATATTCTTAAGAATGTTCCCAAATGTCCTTTCTCAAGTTCCACAGAAACAGTGATTTCAAACTGCTCAATCCACAGAATGATTTAACTCTATGAGATGAATACACACATTACAAAGCAGTTGCTCTGAAAGCTTCTCTCCAGTATTCATTGGAAGACGATTCCTTTCTCACCACAAGCCTCGGGACACCACTTAACATCTCTTCAGAGATGCCTCCAAGACAGATTTGTCACACTGAGTAACGTAGTGTAAACTTTACCTCTCTGAAATGAATGCACACGTCAGAGAGCAGTTTCTTGGAATGCTTCTTACTGGGTTTTATTTCATGGTATTTCACTTTTTGCCATATTCTGCAATGAGGTGCAAAGTATCACTTTTTCAATTTTACAGGAACAGTGTTCAAACACTGCCTTAAGAGAAAAGAGGTATAACTCCTTGAGTGGAATGCACACATCACAAAACAGTTTTTCAGAAAGCTTCTCTCCAGTTTTTAGCTGAAGGTATCTGCTTTTTCTTTTTTTTATTTTTTATTTTTTTTAATTTTTTTATTTTTTTTATTTTTTAATTTATTTATTATTATTATACTGTAAGTTGTAGGGTACATGTGCATAACGTGCAGGTTTGTTACATATGTATACTTGTGCCTTGTTGGTGTGCTGCACCCATCAACTCATCATTTACATCAGGTATAACTCCCAATGCAATCCTTCCCCCCACCCCGCACCCCATGATAGGCCCTGGTGTGTGATGTTCCCCTTCCTGAGTCCAAGTGATCTCATTGTTCAGTTCCCACCTATGAGTGAGAACATGCGGTGTTTGGTTTTCCGTTCTTGTGATAGTTTGCTAAGAATGATGGATTCCAGCTGCATCCATGTCCCTACAAAGGACACAAACTCATCCTTTTTTATGGCTGCATAGTATTCCATGGTGTATATGTGCCACATTTTCTTAATCCAATCTGTCACTGATGGACATTTGGGTTGATTCCAAGTCTTTGCTATTGTGAATAGTGCTGCAATAAACATACGTGTGCATGTGTCTTTATAGCAGCATAATTTATAATCCTTTGGGTATATCCCCAGTAATGGGATGGCTGGGTCATATGGTACTTCTAGTTCTAGATCCTTGAGGAATCGCCATACTGTTTTCCATAATGGTTGAACTAGTTTACAATCCCACCAACAGTGTAAAAGTGTTCCTATTTCTCCACATCCTCTCCAGCACCTGTTGTTTCCTGATTTTTTAATGATCGCCATTCTAACTGGTGTGAGATGGTATCTCATGGTGGTTTTGATTTGCATTTCTCTGATGGCCAGTGATGATGAGCATTTTTTCATGTGTCTGTTGGCTGTATGAATGTCTTCTTTTGAGAAATGTCTGTTCATATCCTTTGCCCACGTTTTGATGGGGTTGTTTGTTTTTTTCTTGTAAATTTGTTTGAGTTCTTTGTAGGTTCTGGATATTAGCCCTTTGTCAGATGAGTAGATTGCAAAAATGTTCTCCCATTCTGTAGGTTGTCTGTTCACTCTGATGGTAGTTTCTTTTGCTGTGCAGAAGCTCTTTAGTTTAATTAGATCTCATTTGTCAATTTTTGCTTTTGCTGCCGTTGCTTTTGGTGTTTTAGACATGAAGTCTTTGCCCATGCCTATGTCCTGAATGGTACTACCTAGGTTTTCCTCTAGGATTTTTATGGTATTAGGTCTAACATTTAAGTCTCTAATCCATCTTGAATTAATTTTCGTATAAGGAGTAAGGAAAGGATCCAGTTTCAGCTTTCTACTTATGGCTAGCCAATTTTCCCAGCACCATTTATTAAATAGGGAATTCTTTCCCCATTTCTTGTTTCTCTCAGGTTTGTCAAAGATCAGATGGCTGTAGATGTGTGGTATTATTTCTGAGGACTCTGTTCTGTTCCATTGGTCTATATCTCTGTTTTGGTACCAGTACCATGCTGTTTTGGTTACTGTAGCCTTGTAGTATAGTTTGAAGTCAGGTAGCATGATGCCTCCAGCTTTGTTCTTTTGACTTAGGATTGTCTTGGAGATGCGGGCTCTTTTTTTGGTTCCATATGAACTTTAAAGCAGTTTTTTCCAATTCTGTGAAGAAACTCATTGGTAGCTTGATGGGGATGGCATTGAATCTATAAATAACCTTGGGCAGTATGGCCATTTTCACGATATTGATTCTTCCTATCCATGAGCATGGTATGTTCTTCCATTTGTTTGTGTCCTCTTTAATTTCACTGAGCAGTGGTTTGTAGTTCTCCTTGAAGAGGTCCTTTACATCCCTTGTAAGTTGGATTCCTAGGTATTTGATTCTCTTTGAAGCAATTGTGAATGGAAGTTCATTCATGATTTGGCTCTCTGTTTGTCTGTTACTGGTGTATAAGAATGCTTGTGATTTTTGCACATTAATTTTGTATCCTGAGACTTTGCTGAAGTTGCTTATCAGCTTAAGGAGATTTTGGGCTGAGACAATGGGGTTTTCTAAATATACAATCATGTCATCTGCAAAGAGGGACAATTTGACTTCTTCTTTTCCTAACTGAATACTCTTGATTTCTTTCTCTTGCCTGATTGCCCTAGCCAGAACTTCCAACGCTATGTTGAATAGGAGTGGTGAGAGAGGGCATCCCTGTCTTGTGCCAGTTTTCAAAGGGAATTTTTCCAGTTTTTGCCCATTCAGTATGATATTGGCTGTGGGTTTGTCATAAATAGCTCTTATTATTTTGAGGTACGTTCCATCAATACCGAATTTATTGAGCGTTTTTAGCATGAAGGGCTGTTGAATTTTGTCAAAAGCCTTTTCTGCATCTATTGAGATAAGCATGTGGTTCTTGTCTTTGGTTCTGTTTATATGCTGGATTATGTTTATTGATTTGCGAATGTTGAACCAGCCTTGCATCCCAGGGATGAAGCCCACTTGATCATGGTGGATAAGCTTTTTGATGTGTTGCTGAATCCGGTTTGCCAGTATTTTATTGAGGATTTTTGCATCGATGTTCATCAGGGATATTGGTCTAAAATTCTCTTTTTTTGTTGTATCTCTGCCAGGCTTTGGAATCAGGATGATGCTGGCCTCATCAAATGAGTTGGGGAGGATTCCCTCTTTTTCTATTGATTGGAATAGTTTCAGAAGGAATGGTACCAACTCCTCCTTGTACCTCTGGTAGAATTCAGCTGTGAATCCATCTGGTCCTGGACTTTTTTTGGTTGGTAGGCTATTAATTGTTGCCTCAATTTCAGAGCCTGCTATTGGTCTATTCAGGGATTCAACTTCTTCCTGGTTTAGTCTTGGAAGAGTATAAGTGTCCAGGAAATTATCCATTTCTTCTAGATTTTCCAGTTTATTTGCGTAGAGGTGTTTATAGTATTCTCTGATGGTAGTTTGTATTTCTGTGGGGTCGGTGGTGATATCCCCTTTATCATTTTTAATTGCGTCGATTTGATTCTTCTCTCTTTTCTTCTTTATTAGTCTTGCTAGTGGTCTGTCAATTTTGTTGATCTTTTCAAAAAACCAACTCCTGGATTCATTGATTTTTTGGAGGGTTTTTTGTGTCTCTATCTCCTTCAGTTCTGCTCTGATCTTAGTTATTTCTTGCCTTCTGCTAGCTTTCGAATGTGTTTGCTCTTGCTTCTCTAGTTCTTTTAATTGTGATGTTAGAGCGTCAATTTTAGATCTTTCCTGCTTTCTCTTGTGGGCATTTAGTGCTATAAATTCCCCTCTACACACTGCTTTAAATGTGTCCCAGAGATTCTGGTATGTTGTATCTTTGTTCTCATTGGTTTCAAAGAACATCTTTATTTCTGCCTTCATTTCGTTATGTACCCAGTAGTCATTCAGGAGCAGGTTGTTCAGTTTCCATGTAGTTGAGCGGTTTTGATTGAGTTTCTTAGTCCTGAGTTCTAGTTTGATTGCACTGTGGTCTGAGAGACAGTTTGTTATAATTTCTGTTCCTGTGCATTTGCTGAGGAGTGCTTTACTTCCAATTACGTGGTCAATTTTGGAGTAAGTACGATGTGGTGCTGAGAAGAATGTATATTCTGTTGATTTGGGGTGGAGAGTTCTATAGATGTCTATTAGGTCTGCTTGCTGCAGAGATGAGTTCAATTCCTGGATATCCTTGTTAACTTTCTGTCCCATTGATCTGTCTAATGTTGACAGTGGAGTTTTGAAGTCTCCCATTATTATTGTATGGGAGTCTAAGTCTCTTTGTAAGTCTCTAAGGACTTGCTTTATGAATCTGGGTGCTCCTATATTGGTTGCATATATATTTAGGATAGTTAGCTCTTCCTGTTGAATTGATCCCTTTACCATTATGTAATGGCCTTCTTTGTCTCTTTTGATCTTTGATGGTTTAAAGTCTGTTTTATCAGAGACTAGTATTGCAACCCCCGCTTTTTTTTGTTCTCCATTTGCTTGGTAAATCTTCCTCCATCCCTTTATTTTGAGCCTATGTATGTCTCTGCGTGTGAGATGGGTCTCCTGAATACAGCAGACTGATGGGTCTTGACTCTTTATCCAGTTTGCCAGTCTGTGTCTTTTAATTGGAGCATTTAGTCCATTTACATTTAAGGTTAAGATTGTTATGTGTGAACTTGATCCTGCCATTATGATATTAACTGGTTATTTTGCTCATTAGCTGATGCAGTTTCTTCCTAGCCTCGATGGTCTTTACATTTTGGCATGTTTTTGAGATGACTGGTACCAGTTGTTCCTTTCCATGTTTAGTGCTTCCTTCAGGGTCTCTTGTAAGGCAGGCCTAGTGGTGACAAAATCTCTAAGCATTTGCTTATCTGTAAAGGATTTTATTTCTCCTTCACGTATGAAACTTAGTTTGGCTGGATATGAAATTCTGGGTTTAAAATTCTTTTCTTTAAGAATGTTGAATATTGGCCCCCACTCTCTTCTGTCTTGTAGAGTTTCTGCCGAGAGATCTGCTGTTAGTCTGATGGGCTTCCCTTTGTGGGTAACCCGACCTTTCTCTCTGGCTGCCCTCAAGATTTTTTCCTTCATTTCAACTTTGGTGAATCTGGCAATTATGTGTCTTGGAGTTGCTCTACTCGAGGAATATCTTTGTGGCGTTCTCTGTATTTCCTGGATTTGAATGTTGGCCTGCCCTACTAGGTTGGGGAAGTTCTCCTGGATGATATCCTGAAGAGTGTTTTCCAACCTGGTTCCATTTTCCCCCTCACTTTCAGGCACCCCAATCAGACGGAGATTTGGTCTTTTTACATAATCCCATACTTCTTGCAGGCTTTGTGCATTTCTTTTTCTTCTTTTTTCTTTTGGTTTCTCTTCTCGCTTCATTTCATTCATTTGATCCTCAATCGCTGATACTCTTTCTTCCAGTTGATCGAGTCGGTTACTGAAGCTTGTGCATTTGTCACGTATTTCTCGTGTCATGGTTTTCATCTCTTTCATTTCGTTTATGACCTTCTCTGCATTAATTACTCTAGCCATCAATTCTTCCACTTTTTTTTCAAGATTTTTAGTTTCTTTGCGCTGGGTACGTAATTCCTCCTTTAGCTCTGAGAAATTTGATGGACTGAAGCCTTCTTCTCTCATCTCGTCAAAGTCATTCTCCGTCCAGCTTTGACCCGTAGCTGGCGATGAGCTGCGCTCCTTTGCCGGGGGAGATACGCTCTTATTTTTTGAATTTCCAGCTTTTCTGCCCTGCTTTTTCCCATCTTTGTGGTTTTATCTGCCTCTGGTCTTTGATGATGGTGATGTACTGATGGGGTTTTCGTGTAGGTGTCCTTCCTGTTTGAGAGTTTTCCTTCTAACAGTCAGGACCCTCAGCTGTAGGTCTGTTGGAGATTGCTTGAGGTCCACTCCAGACCCTGTTTGCCTGGGTATCAGCAGCAGAGGCTGCAGAAGATAGAATATATCTGAACAGCGAGTGTAGCTGTCTGATTCTTGCTTTGGAAGCTTCCTCTCAGGGGTGTACTCCACCCTGTGAGGTGTGGGGTGTCAGACTGCCCCTAGTGGGGGATGTCTCCCAGTTAGGCTACTCAGGGGTCAGGGACCCGCTTGAGCAGGGAGTCTGTCCCTTCTCAGATCTCAACCTCCCTGTTGGGAGATCCACCGCTCTCTTCAAAGCTGTCAGACAGAGTCGTTTGCGTCTGCAGAGGTGTCTGCTGCTTTGTTATTGTTTACTGTGCCCTGCCCCCAGAGGTGGAGTCTACAGAGACAGGCAGGTTTCCTTGAGCTGCTGTGAGCTCCACCCAGTTCGAGCTTCCCAGCAGCTTTGTTTACCTACTTAAGCCTCAGCAATGGTGGACGCCCCTCCCCCAGCCTCGCTGCTGCCTTGCCGGTAGATCACAGACTGCTGTGATAGCAATGAGGGAGGCTCCGCGGGTGTGGGACCCTCCTGGCCAGGTGTGGGATATGATCTCCTGGTGTGCCTGTTTGCTCAAAGCGCAGTATTGGGGTGGGAGTTACCCGATTCTCCAGGTGTTGTGTGTCTCAGTTCCCCTGGCTAGGAAAAGGGATTCCCTTCCCCCTTGCGCTTCCCAGGTGAGGCAATGCCTCGCCCTGCTTCAGCTCTCGCTGGTCGGGCTGCAGCAGCTGACCAGTACCGATCGTCCGGCACTCCCCAGTGAGATGAACCCAGTACCTCAGTTGAAAATGCCGAAATCACCGGTCTTCTGTGTCGCTGGCACTGGGAGTTGGAGACTGGAGATGCTCCTATTCGGCCATCTTGCTCCGCCCCCCCAGGTATCTGCTTTTTCATCGTAGGCCTGAATGTGCTCCTGAATATCCCTTTATGAATCAGTCCATGACGCAGTGTCTAAACTGTGTAATACAAAGAAAGTTTTATCAATGTTAGACGAATAGACATATGTATCACATTGCAGTTTCACAGAAAGCTTCTTTCCAGTTTTTGTCTGAGGATATTTCCTTTTTCAGCATCACCATCCATGTACTCCCGAATGTCCCCTGGGTGCTTTTTCACCAAGCGGGATTTCCCAATCCTCTATGAGAAGAAAAGTAAAACTCTTTGAATGGATGCACACCTCACAAAGTAGCTCCTCGAAAATCATCTCTCCAGTATGTATCTGAAGATATTTCCGTTTTCACTGTATGCCTCAAAGCGCTCCTGAGTTTCCCTTAGCTGACTAACGTAAAGACAGTTAGAATACTGTTCAATGAAACAGAAACCTAACTGTGCAAGTGGAATTCACGAGCTGTAGAGTAATTTCACAGAAAGTTTCCTTCTGGTTTTTATCAGAAGGTATTTCTTTTTCAGCATATTCTTAAGAGCGTTTAAAAATGTACTTTCTCAGGTTACACAGAAACAGTGATTTCAAAATACTCTGTCCAAAGAATGATTTAACTCTATGAGATGAATACGCATATCACAAAGCAGTTTCTCCGAAAGTTTCTCTCCAGTTCTCATTGAAAAACGTTTCCTTTCTCACCACAAGCCTCCGGGCACCACTTAATATCTCTTCACAGATTCCTCAAAGACAGAGTTCTGAAACTGGGCAATGTAGTGTAAGCTTGAATTCTCTGAAATGAATGCACAAGTCAGAAAGCAGTTTCTTGGAACGCTTCTTTCTGGGTTTTATTTCCGGATATTTCACTTTTCACCATAGTCTTCAATGTGCTGCAAAATAATCACTTTTTCAGTTTTACAGGAACAGTGTTCAAAAACTGCCTTATGAGAAAATAAGTATAACTCCCTGAGTGGAATGCATACACCACAAGGCAGTTTCTCACAAAGCTTCTCTCAAGTTTTTATCTGAAGATATCACCTTTTTCCCCACAGGCCTAAATGTGCTCCCGAATACCGATTCGTGAATTCGTCCATGACGCAGATTCAAAACTACATAATAGAAAGAAAGTTTTATCTATGTGAAATGAATAGACATATGTATCACAAAGCAGTTGCAAAGAAAGATTCTTTCCAGCTTTTGTCTGAGGATATTTCCTTTTTCACCATAGCCGTCCATATTCTCCCAAATGTCCCTTGTTAGCTTTTTCTCCACAGGGGATTCCCCAATCCCTGATGAGAAAAAAAGTATAACTCTGCGAGTGGAATGCTCACGACACAAAGCAGGTCCTTGAAAGTCTTCTCTCCAGTATCTATCTGATGATATTTCCGTTTTCACAATAAGCCTCAAAGAGCTCCCGAGTATCCCTAAGCTGATTAACTTAATCAGTGTTAGAATACTGCTCAATGAAAACAGAAGCTTAACAGTGTGAGTGAACTTCACGTGACCTAGAGCAGTTACACAGAAAGTTTCCTTCTGGTTTTATCAGAGTATTTCTTTTTCAGCATATTCTTAAGAGCATTCCCAAATGTCCTTTAATAGGTTCTGAAGAAACAGTGATTTCAAACCGCTCTATCCAAAGAATGATTTAACTCTATGAGATGAATACACACATCACAAAGTAGCTACTCCTAGAGTTTCTCTACAGCTTTCATTGGAAGACGTTTCCTTTCTCAACACAAGCCTCCTTGCACCACTTAATACCCCTTCACAGATTCCTAAAAGGCAGAGTTTTCACACTGGGCAACGTAGTGTAAGCTTTAACTCTCTGAAATGAATGCACACGTCAGAGAACAGTTTTTTTGTAATGTTTCTTTCTGAGTTTTATTTCCGGATATTTCTCTTTCCACCATAGTCTTCAATGCGCTGCAAAATATCCCTTTTTCAGTTGTACAGGAACAGTGTTCAAACCTGCTTTATGAGAAAAGAGGTTTAACTCACTGAGTGGAATGCACATATCACAAAGCAGTTTCTCAGAAAGTTTCTCTCCAGTTTTTTTCTGAAGAAATCTATTAAACCACATTCCTGAATGTGCTCCCGAATGTTTCAAAACTGCGTAACAGAAAGAAAGTTTTATCTATGTGAGATGAATAGACATATCTATCACAAAGCAGTGTCACAGAAAGCTTCTTTCCAGTTTTTGTCTGAGGATATTTCTTTTTCATCATGGCTGTCCATAAACTCGTGAATGTCCCCTGGTAGCTTTTTCTCCAAATAGGATTCCCCAATCTTCTATTAGAAGAAAAGTGTAACTCTGTGAGTGGAATACAGACGTCACAAAGCATCTCCTTGAAAGTCTTCTCTCCAGTATCTATCTGAAGATATTTCCGTTTTCACCGTAAGTTTCAAAGCCCTCCCAAGTATCCCTTAGCTGACTAACCGAAAACAGTGTTAGAATACTACTCAATGAAAACAGAAGCTTAACTATGTGATTGGAATTCACGTAACTAGATCAGTTTCACAGAAAATTTCCTTCTGGTTTTTATCGGAGGTTATTTTTTTTCAGCATATTCTTAAGAGCATTCCCAAATGTCCTCTCTCAGGATCCACAGAAACAGTGATTTCAAACTGCTCAATGCAAAGAATGATTTAACTCTATGAGATGAATACACACATCACAGTGCTGTTGCTCAGAATCTTTCTCTCCAGTTTTCATCAGAAGACGTTTCCTTTCTCACCACTTGGTATCCCTTCACAGATTCCTCAAAGTCAGAGTTTCCTACCTGGATAATGTAGTATAAGCTTTAACTCTCTGATATGAATGCACACGTCAGAGAGCAGTTTCTTGGAATGCTTCTTTCTGAGTTTTATTTCTGGATATTTCACTTTTTGTCCTAGTCTTCAATGAGCTGCAAAATATCACATTTTCAGTTTTACAGGAACAGTGTTCAAACACTGTCTTATGAGAAAATAGGTATAACACCCTGAGTGGAATGCACGCATCACAAAGCAGTTTCTCTGAAAGCTTCTCTCCAGTTTTTAGCTGAAAGTATCTCCTTTTTCATCATAGTTCTGAATGTGCTCCGGAATGTCCCTTCACAAATCCATCCATGACTCAGTTTCAAAACTGCGAAAGAAAGTTTTATGTATGTGAGATGAATAGACATATCTATCCCAAAGCAGTTTTAGAGAAAGCTCTTTCCAGTTTGTCTAAGGATATTTCCTTTTTCACCATAGCCGTCCACATACTCCTGAAAGGCCCCTGGTAGCATTTTCTCCAAATGAGATGCCCCGGAACTCTATGAATAGAAAAGTATCACTCTGTGAGTGGAATGCACACGTCACCAAGCAGTTCCTCAGAAATCTTTTCTCCACTATTTATCTGAAGATATTTCTGTTTTCATTGTAAGCCTCATAGAGCTCCCGAGTATCCCTTAGTTAATGTACCTAAAACAGTGTTAGAATACTGCTTAATGAAAACAGAAGCTTAACTGTGCGAGTGGATTTCAAGTGACCTAGAGCAGTTTCACAGAAAGTTTCCTTCGGTTTTTAACAGAGGGTATGTCTTTTTCAGCATATTCTTAAGAACATTCCCAAATGTCCTTTCTCAGGTTCCACAGAAACAGTGATTTCAAACTGCTCAATCCAAAGAATGATTTCACTCTATGAGATGAATACACACGTCACAAAATAGTTGCTATGAAACCTTCTCTCCAGTTTTTATTGGAAGACATTTCCTTTCTCACCACAAGCCTCCGGGCGCCAATTAATATCCCTCCACAGATTCCTGAAAGACAGAGTTTATAAACTGGGCAATGTAGTATAGGCTTTAACTCTCTGAAATGAATGCACACGACAGAGAGCAGTTTCTTGGAACGTTTCTTTCTGGGTTTTATTTCGGGATATTTCACTTTGTGAAATAGTCTTCAAAGCGCTGCAAAATATCACTTTTTCAGATTTACAGGAACAGTGTTCAAACACTGCCTTATGAGAAACGAGGTATAATTCCCTATAGGGAATGCACACATCACAAAGCCATTTCCAAGAAAACTTCTCTCCAGTTTTTAGCTGAAGATATTTCTATTTCCCCACAGGCCTGAATGTGCTCCCCAAATTCCCTTTGCGAATCCATCCATGACGCAGTTTCAAAACTGCATGATAGAAAGAAAATTTTATCTATTTGAGATGAATAGACATATGTTTTCCAAAACACTTTCACAGAAAGCTTCTTTCCAGTTTGTCTGAGGATATTTCCTTTTTCTATATAACAGTCCATATTCTCCTGAATGTCACCTGCTAGCTTTTTCTCCAGATGCGATTCCCCCATCCTCTCTGAGAAGAAAAGTATAACTCTGTGAGTGGAATGCACACGTCACAAAGCAGCTCCTCAGAAATCTCTCCAGTATCTATCTGAAGCTATTTCTGTTTTTACCGTAAGCATCAAAGTGCTTCTGAGTATCCCTTAGCTGACTAACTTAAAGAGTGTTAGAATACTGCTCAATGAAAACAGAAGCCAACTGTGTCAGTGGAATTCACGTGATCCCGGGCAGTTTCACAGAAGGTTTCCAGGATTCCTTCCTGTTTTTATCGGAAGGTATTACTTTTTTTTAGCATATTCTTAAGAGTGTTCCCAAATGTCCTTTATGAGAATCCACAGAAACAGTGATTTCAAACTGCTCAATGCAAAGAAAGATTTAACTCTATGAGATGAATACAAACATCACAAAGCAGTTGCTCCATAATCTTCTCTCCACTATTCTTCGGAAGATGTTTCCTTTCTCACCACAAGACTCCGGGGCCACTCAATATCCCTTCCCAGATTCATCAAAGACATAGTTTCCAAACTGGACAATGTAGTGTAAGCTTTAACTGTCTGAAATGAATGCACACGTCAGAGAACAGTTTCTTGTAATGCTTCTTTCTGGGTTTTATTTCCGGATATTTCACTTTTCGCCATAGTCATCAATGCACTGCAAAATATCCCTTTTTCAGTTTTACAGGAAGAGTGATCAAACTTGCCTTATGAGAAAAGAGGTACAACTCACTGAGTGGAATACACATATCACAAAGCATTTTCTCAGAAAGTTTCTCTCCCGTTTTTTTTCTGAAGAAATATCCTTTTACCCTACACTCCTGAATGTGCTCCCGAATGTCTCTTCGTGAATACGTCCATGACGCAGTTTCAAAACTATGTAACAGAAAGAAAGTTTTATTTATGTGAGACGAATAGCCATATCTATAACAAAACAGTTACACAGAAAGCTTCTTTCCCGTTTTTGTCTGAGGATATTTCCTTTTTCTCCATAGCCATGTATATACTCCAGAATGTCTCCTGGTAGCATTTACTCCAAACTAGATTCCCCAATACTCTATGAGAAGGAAAGTATAAGTCTGTGAGTGGAATTCACACGTCACAAAGTAGCTCCTCGGAAATCATCTCTCCTGTATCTATCTGAAGATGTTTCCGTTTTCACTGTAAGCCTTAAAATGTTCCCGAGTATTCCTTAGCTGACTAACCTAAAAGAGTGTTAGAATACTGCTCAATGAAAACAGAAGCTTAACAGTGTGAGTGGACTTCACGTGACCTAGAGCAGTTTCACAGAGAGTTTCTTCCAGTTTTTATCGGGGTATTTCCTTTTCAGCATATTCTTAAGAGTGTCCTCAAATGTCCTTTCTCAGGTTCCACAGAAACAGTGATTTCAAACTGCTCAATCCAAAGAATAATTTAACTCTATGAGATGAATACACACATTACAATCCAGTTGCTGTGAAAGCTTCTCTCCAGTTTTCATTGGAAGACGTTTCCTTTCTCAACACAAGCCTCCGGGCTCCACTTATATCCCTTCACAGATTCCTCAAGGACAGAGTTTCCAAACAAGACAACGTAGTGTAGGCTTTAACTCTCTGAAATGCATGCACAAGTCAGAGAGCAGTTTCTTGGAAGGCTTCTTTCTGGGTTTTATTTCAGGATATTTCACTTTTCGCCATAGTCTTAAATGAGCCACAAATTATCACTTTTTCACTTTTACAGGAACAGTGTTCAAACACTGACTTATGAGAAAAGAGGTATACTCCCAGAGTGGAAAGCATACATGACAAGGCAGTTTCTCAGAAAGCTTCTCTCCAGTTATTATCTGAAGATATCTGCTATTTCCCCACATGCCTGAATATACTCCCGAATGTCCCTTCACATATCCGTCCATGATGCAGTTTCAAAACTGCGTAATAGAAAGAAAGTTTTATCTATGTGAGATAAATAGACATATTTATCACAAAGCAGTTTCAGAGAAAGCTTCTTTCCAGTTTTTGTCTGAGGATACTTTTTCATCAGAGCCATCCGTATACTCCCGATTGTCCCCTGGTAGCATTTTCTCCATATGGAATTCCCCAATTCTCTATTAGAAGAAAGGTTTAACTCTGTGAGTGGAATGCTCAGGTCACAAAGCAACTCCTTGGAAATATTCTCTCCAGTATCTATCAGAAGATATTTCTGTTTTCACCATAAGCCTCAAAGGGCTGCCGAGTATCCCTTAGCTGACTACCTTGAAACAGTGTTAGAATACTGCAGAATGAAAACAGAAGCTTAACTGTGCGTGTCTAATTCACTTGACCTAGGGCATTTTCACAGAAAGTTTCCAAGTTTCTTTCTGATTTTTATCAGTGGATATTACTTTTTTAACGTATTCTTAAGAGTGTTCCCAAATGTCCTTTTTGAGGAACCACAGAAACAGTGATTTCAAAGTGCTCAATCCAAAGAATGACTTAACTCTCTGAGATGAATACACACATAACAAAGTAGTTGCTCCGAAAGATTCTCTCCAGTTTTTATCGGAAGACGTTTCCTTTCTCACCACAAACCTACGTGCAAAACTTAATATCCCTTCACAGATTCCTCAAAGACAAAGTTTCCAAACTGGGCAACATAGTGTAAGCTTTAACTCCCTGAAATAAATGCATACGTCAGAGAGCAGTTTTGTGCAACACTTCTTTCTGAGTTTTATTTCCGAATTTTCACTTTTCACCACAGTCTCCAATGAGCTGCAAAATATCACTTTTTCACTTTTATAGGAACAGTGTTCAAAGACTGTCTTAAGAGAAAAGAAGTATACTCCCACAGTGGAATGCACATATGACAAAGTAGTTTCTCAGAAAACTTCTCTCCTGTTATTATCTGAAGATATTTCCCACAGGCCTGAATGTGCTCCCGAATGTCCCTTCACAAATCCGTCCATGACACAGTTTCAAAACTGTGTAATAGAAAGAAAGTTTTATCTATGTGAGATGAATAGACATATCTATCACAAAGTAGTTCCACAGAAAGCTTTTCCAGTTTTTGTCTGAGGATATTTCCTTTTTCACCATAGCCTTCCATAGGTTCCCGAATGTCCCCTGGTAGCTTTTTCTCCAAACAGGATTCCCCAATCCTCTAAGAGAAGAAAAGTATAACTGTGAGTGAAATGCACACGTCACAAATCAGCTCCTCGGAAATCTTCTATCCAGTATCTCTCTGAAGATATTTCCGTTTTCACCGTAAGACCCAAAGCACTCCTGAGTATCCCTTAGCTGACTATCCCAAAGCAGTCTTAGAATACTTGTCAATGAAAACAGTTCTTAACTGTGTGAATGGACTTTACATGACCTAGAGCAGTCTCACAGAAAGTTTCCTTCTGGTTTTTATCAGAGGGTATTTCTTTTTCAGCATATTCTTCAGAGCAATCCCAAATGTCCTTTCTCACGTTCCACAGAAACAGTGATTCCAAACTGCACAATCCAAAGAATTACTTAAATGTAGGAGATGAATACACACCTGACAAGGTAGTTGCTCTGAAAGCTTCTCTCCAGTTTTCATCAGAAGACGTTTCCTTTCTCACCACAAGCCTCCGTGTGCCACTTAATATCCTTTCACAGATTACTCAAAGAAAGAATTTCCAAACTGGGCAGCATAGCGTAAACTTTAACTCTCTGAAATGAATGCACACTTCAGAGAGCAGTTTCTTGGAATGCTTCTTTCTGGGTTTTATTTCAGGATATTTCACTTTTCACCATAAAATTCAACATGCTGTTAAATATTTCTTTTTCAGTTTTACAGGAACAGTGTTCAAACAATGCCTTATGAGAAAGAAGTAAAAGTCCCTGAGTGGAATGCTCCATCACAAAGCAGTTTCTCAGAAAACATCTCTCTAGTTTTTAACTGAAGATATTTCCTAATTCCCCACAGGCCTGAATGTGCTCCCAAATGTCCCTTCACAAATCTGTCCATGACACAGTTTCAAAACTGTGTAATACTAAGAAAGTTTTAGCTATGTGAGATGAATAGACATATCTATCACAAAGCAGTTTCACAGAAAGCTTCTTTCCAGTTTTTTTCTAAGGATATTTTCTTTTTCACCATAGCCATCCATAAACTCCCGAATGTCCCCTGGTAGCTTTTTCTCCAAAAGGGGTTCCGCAATCCTCTATGAGATGAAAAGTATAACTCTGTGAGTGGAATGCATATGTCACAAAGCAGCTCCTTGGAAATCTTCTCTCCAGTACCTATCTGAAGATATTTCCCTTTTCACTGTAAGCCTCAAAGTGCTTCCGAGTATCCATTCGCTGACTAACCTAAAACACTGTTAGAATACTGCTCGATGAAAACAGAATCTTAACTGTGCTAGTGGACTTCGCATGACCTAGGGCAGTTTCACAGAAAGTTACCTTTACGTTTTTTTAGAGGGTATTTCTTTTTCAGTATATTCTTAAGAGCGTTCCAAATGTCCTTTCTCAGGTGTCACAGAAACAGTGATTTCAAACTGCTCCATCCAAAGAATGATTTAACTCTATGATATGAATACACACATCACAAAGCATTTGCTCTGAAAGCTTCTGTCCAGTTTATATCGAAAGACATTACCTTTCTCACCACCAGCCTCTAGGCGCCACTAAATATCTCTTCACAGATTCCTCAATGACAGAGATTCCAAACTGGGCAACGTAGTGTAAGCTTTAACTCCCTGAAATGAATGAACTCATCGGAGAGCAGTTTCTTGGAACACTTCTTTCTGTGTTTTATTTCAGAACATTTCACTTTTCGTCATAGTCTTCAATGCGCTGCACTATATCCCTTTTTCAGGTTTTCAAGAACAGTGTTCAAACCTGCCTTACGAGAAAAGAGGTATAACTCACTGAGTGGAATGCACACATCAAAAAGCAATTTCTCAGAAATCTCTCCAGTTTTTATCTGAAGAAATCTCCTATTACCCCACATTCCTGAATGTGCTCCTGAATGTGTCTTCACGAATCCATCCATGGGGCAGTTTCAAAACTACTTAACAGAAAGAAAGTTTTATTTATGTGAGATGAATAGCCATATCTATCACCAAACTGTTACACAGAAAGCTTTTTTCCCTTTTTTGTCAGAGGATATTTCCTTTTTCTCCATAGCCGTGCATATGCTCCCGAATGTCTCCTGGTAGTGTTTACTCCAAATGGGATTCACCAATCCTCTATAAGAAGAAAGGTATAACTCTGTGAGTAGAATGCACACGTCACAAAGCAGCTCCTCAGAAATCTTCTCTCCAGTATCTATTTGAAGATATTACCATTTTCACAGTAAGCCTCAATGTGCTCCCTAGTATCTCTTAGCTGACTAACCTAAAACAGTGTTAGAATATTGTTCAATGAAAAACAAACTTAATTCTGCAAGTGTTCTTCACATGACCTATAGTAGTTTCACATAAAGGTTCCTTCTGGTTTTTATTGGAGGGTATTTCTTTTTCAGGATATTCTTTAGAGCGTTCCCAAATATTCTTTCTCAAGTTCCACAGAAACAGTGATATCAAAGTGCTCAATCCAAAGAGTGATTTATCTCTATGAGATGAATACACACATCACAAAGCAGTTGCTCCGAAGGTTTCTCTCCAAGTTTCATCAGAAGACATTTCCTGTCTCACCACAAGCCTCCAGGTGCCACTAAATATTCCTTCACAGATTCCTCAAAGACAGAGTTTCCAAACTGGGAACGTAGTGTATGCTTTATCTCTCTCAAGTGACTGCACACGTCAGAGAGCAGTTTCTTGGAACGCTTCTTTTGGGTTTCATTACAGGATATTTCACTTTTCGTGGTAGTCTTCAAGGCGCTGCAAAGTGTCACTTTTTCCGTTTTGCAGAAACAGTGTTCAAACACAGCCTTATGAAAATAGAGGTATATCTCACTGAGTGGAATGCACACATCACAAAGCAGTTTCTCAGAAAACTTCTCTCCAGTATTTACCTGA